>NC_142795.1:78787895-79059585 GCF_049724085.1 Artemia sp. Qi Xiang Cuo | reverse complement strand
TCCACGACGACCCCTTCGATTCGAAGTGCCCGGGCCTGGAGGAAAAAAAAATAATAATACATTGTGCCCACATTGTTCTTTGCTTAGGCAGCGCGATCGCGCTGCCTATGATAACTAATTTTTGGTTACTGTGGGCCAAGGATAGTTCTTTACTAGGTTGCAGCTTTACTATGTTGCAAACACAGTCAGTAATAAGTAGTAAGGGCGTAGTATTCATACGATCTTTGTAATAATTAACTAAAAAAAACAAGTTTTTTTAACTGAAAGTAAGGAGTGACATTAAAACTTAAAATGAACAGAAATTATTCCGTATATGAAAGGGGCTGTCCTCTCCTCAACGCCCCACTGTTTACGCTAAAGTTTTTGATTGTTTTAAAAAATACTGTTGTGAGACAGAGTCATACATTAGCGTAAAGAGCGAGGCGTTGAGGAGGGACAGCCCCTTTCGTATACGGAATAATTTCTGTTCATTTTAAGTTTTAATGTCACTCCTTACTTTCACTTAAAAAAAATATTTTCTTAGTTAATTTCTGAACGTTTTTGAATTAATGCAGCTTTGATTTATGCTCACCGTACATGAATAATTAAAACAAAATTCGCATATTAATTTTCTTTTTTTTGGCTAATTGGCTTTCTCGAAATTTTGTTCTGACGTAACTTACGAATTAACTTATGTAACGAATTTCTATATTCGTATGTTTTTATTACGTATATTAGGGAGTTCGCTCCCTAGTCAATACCTCGCTCTTTACGCTAAAGTTTGAATTTTGTTCGAATCACAAACCCCTGAATCACAAAGGCCGGTTATTTAGAATAGATAGCTCTTTTGAAAGTACTAAGAAAAACTACTACTGAGAACTACTGAGAACTTCTACTGAGAAAACCCTACTGAGAACTTCTGAGTTCTCAGTAGGGGCCTCCCCCAGGCCACTCAGCGCGTCCCCAGGTTGCGGATAGGGTAACGCACTACAGATATGTAGGGTACCTCATGGGTAGTGAGGCGCAGACCAAGGGGGGGCCATTCTCTGGGGGTCTTGAAACATAGCTGGAGCACCCTCGTCTGGGGGCCTTAAATCCAGACGGAGGAGGGGGATGACCCCTCTAATGTGCAGTGGGTAGGGTCCATCGGCGCATGGATACGTCCCGTCAGTCACAAATCTTCCCCCAGCAATGGGTTAAATTGCTGGTGTTGCAGGACACCAAAAGGGTGCACTATCGGTAATAGATACAGTCGGCCCCTGCTAGGGACAGAGAGGAGTGGTTTACCGCTGTCCCGAAGCCAGCCAAGAAACGCCGTTCTTTAATTTTAATGATGAATATGAATAAAAGATCAAATATGAGAACCAGTGCTACCGCGTCCGGGGTAACCGACGATAATGCGCTAAGAGCTACCGCGTCTGGGGCAGCCGACGACTCGACGATCGTGAATCGCGCGAATATATCTACGTTGACAATTCCAACCCTGGAGGCTATTGTTTTTCCAAAAATAACTATGTCAATAGGTACCCTCAACACTAGAACCCTCGCTAAACAAGGAAAAATAGACCTACTCCTAAGAGAGATAAAACGGTACAGCTGGGACGTTCTCGGTCTCGCCGAAACCCATCTTCCAGTCACTGGTGAAGAGAAACATGGAGATGTTACCCCTCTACTTTCGGGACGTAATGATGGGAAAACATCGACAAGGTGTGGGTTTCCTACTGTCTAATAAAGCCAGAAAATCCTTAATCTTCCTAACCCCCCTCACGGAACGGATCATCATGATCCGCCTGAAAGGTTCACCCACCAACCTCACAATCATCCAAGTATACGCTCTGGATTCCAGCAGTGACGACGAAGAGTCTGAAAACTTCTATCTTCAGCTTCAAAGTCTAGTTGATTCTGTCCCTAAAAAGGACATAATCTTTGTCATTGGTGACTTCAACGCCATCGTTGGAAACAACCACACAGGACACGAAGATGTAATGGGCGAATTTGGACATGAAAAAATGAACAGAAGAGGAGAACGCCTTATCGAATTCAGCAGATACAGTGATTTAGTCATTACAAACACACTGTTCAAGCACAGACCTCGCCGTAAGACATCCTTGACCTTCACCGGATGGAAAATCTAAAAACTTAATAGACTACATCCTCGTGTCTAGACGTTGAAAAACGTCCGTCCGTAACACGGTCACGCTAGCTGGTGGCGACTTTGACAGCAACCACTCGCTTGTCATGTCTAGGTTCAAAACAAGACTTAAAACAGCATCAAAGTCGTCTAAAATTTTGGAGCTCGCGTCGAGCTCTCCATCTATCCTCTCTAAGGAAGATATTGACAAACTGGTGACTAACAGCAAAAATATCATATATGATGTCGCTCATTCCACACGGGTACCCAAAAAACAATCAGAAACCTTGGATAACAGACGACATCATCTCCCGCTGCAACGAAAAGCGCCAACTCACGAACAAGCAAGATAAATAAAGTAGGGACCGATACAAGTAACTCAGACGAGCTGTAGAGAAAACCATCAGACGTGCTCATCGTGCTTTTATTAAAGACACGTGTGATCAATGTGAATCGGCCTTCAAGAAAGGAGACCCCCTCTACATGTATAGAAGAGTGCGGGAATTGGCCAAAAAGAAGAACATCAAAGCGTGTACCCTTCTCACCGAACATGGAAACCAAACACAATCCACAGACGGAATCCGCTCTCGATGGAAAAACCATTTTCAAAATAAACTGAATCTGGACATCCACCCAGACCCAACAATTCTCGACACTTTCCCCATAACCTCTACAGATCCAAGTCCTCCCCCTCTTCACTCTGAAATAGAAGCAGCTATCAGAGACTTGAGAACAAACAAAGCTGCCGGCCCCGATGGAATCCAGCCCGAACTACTGAAAGTAAACTGCAAATCACACCTTGCCCTTTACCACGAAATTGCCACAACTACTTGGGAAAAATGTCACTTCCCCTCACCCTGGTGCGAAAACCAGGATAAACCCCCTGAATAAGAAAGTCTCTAAAGCTGTCTGCGACAACTACCACCCAATAAGTCTTACCAGCGCCGCATCAAAAATCCTCACAAGATTCATGCTCGGGCGTATACTAGCCATTTCCTCAATGGTCATTCCGGAATACCAAGCCGGCTTCCAACCTAATAGATCAACAATTGATCAGATATTCACTGTTCAGCAGATCATGGAAAAGTATAGCGAACATGGCCGCAGCATCTACCACCTTTTCATAAACTTTAAACAAGCTTTGGATCGGATATGGAGAGAAGGTCTATGGCACATCCTTCTTCACTTTAGCAACCCATCCAACCTGATCTCGCTGATCAAACACATGTATAAGAAGTTCATAGGACGCGTCATGACTGGAAAAGGACTTACCGAGACCTTCAAAACCTTTACCGGAGTGTTACCAGGTTGCCTAATATCACCGGAGCTGTTCAATCCCTTCCTAACTGCAGCCCTTTCACTCACAGACAACCCACCCGGAACCCTTGTCGGAGGAGTGGTGATAGACAAACTAGCATATGCTGATGACATAGACCTAATAGCTGAGTCCCTTCAAGATCTATAATCTCAGGCCAAAAGTGTTCACTCGTCCACCAACCTCTTCGGGATGGCCATCAACACCTCAAAAACGTAAGTCATGCGCTGCTCACGCAAGCTCGATTCACAGGTAAATATCAGCCTTCAGCTTGGTGGATATACCATTGAGTGGGTGGAAGGCTTCACCTACCTTGGGAGCTTAGTTACTTCTGATAACAACCAACTCATAGACATCAAGAGACGTCTGACACTTGCGAACTCCAGTTTTAAAGCTCTGATGCCCATCTTGAGGAGTAAGAACTTAACAACAACTCTCAAAACGAGACTATTCTACTCCCTCATTATTCCGATCGCCATCTATGCATGTGAATCCTGGACACTTAAAACAGACGATCAATGCCACCTAGCTGCCTTTGAAACCAAATCCCTACGACGCATCGCTGGTACCACCTACCACGACAGAATCTCCAACTCCAAGCTTCTCCATATTCTGAAAGTCAAATTTACAATACTGGACAAAATAAAACTACAACAACTCAAATGGCTTGGACATACCCAACGCATAGCTAGCACTCGTCTCCTGAAGATAACCTTCGATGGACGAGTACACGGTTCTCGCCCCAGAGGTCGCCCTCCGAAGAGATGGAAAGAAAACTTCAAACCCTACAACCTGCCACAACTCTACCGCCTGGCCGACAACAGAAGCACCTACAGGAGGCATATCAATGTACTGGCTAAAGAATAGGCCCCAAAACGACCTTCAAGGACGGATGGGACATAAGTCAAGTCAAGTCAAGTCAAAAAAACTTTAGCGTAAAGAGCGAGGTTTTGACTAGGGGGTGAACCCTCTCATAGAGGTAATAATGTCTGTTCGTTTTAAGTGTTAATATTACTCCTTACTTTCAGTTGAAAAAAACTTGTTTTTTTATTTAGTTTCTGATTGTTTTCTTGAAAAAAGACTTGTTTTATTATTTAACTTCTGATCGTTTTTTCTGGGAAATCTAGCGCCCCCTTCATGGAAATGTCCCTTCCCCCAAGGAAATATTCTCCATGGAAGGATCCTCCCCCGTAACCTCGTACTCCAACCCCGACTCCAATCCCGACCACTAGAAAAAAATTCCTCCTGAAAACGCCTGTATACTTCCCAATAACCAATACTATATGTAAAGAATGGGCAAAGTTTATAACTTGCAGCCCTTCCCCTGGGAACTGTAGGAGATTAAGTCATCTTCAAAGACATATTAACTAGATTTTTGACAATGCTGAACAAAATGGATATCTCAAAATTTTGATGGGGTAACTTCGGGAAAAAATTGAGCGTGGGAGGGGGCCAAGTTGCCCTCCAATATTTTTGGTCACTTAAAAAGGGCACTAGAACTTTAAGATTTCGTTCGAATGAGCCCTCTCACGATATTCTAGGACCACCGGGTCAATACGGTCACCCCTGGGAAAAAAAAAATAAATAAACACGTATCCGTGATCTTTATTCTGGCAAAAAGTACAAAATTCCACGTTTTTGCAGATAGGGGCTTGAAACCTCTATACTAGTGATCTCTGATACGCTGAATCTGATGGTGTGATTTTCCTTAAAGTTTTGACTTTTAGGGGTTGTTTCCCCTCTTTTTCGAAAATAAGGCAAATTTTCTCAGGCACGTAGCTTTTGATGGGTAGGACTAAACTTGATGAATTTTATAAATTTGAAATCAGGATAAAAAATCTGATTCTTCTGATGTATCTATTGGCATCAAAATTCCGTTTTTTAGAGTTTTAGTTACTATTGAGCTGGTTCGCTCCTTACTTACAGTTCGTTATCACAAACTGTTTGATAATTACCATACCCGTATGGTCGTATTCATTTAACATGTGACTTTATTACCTGTTCTAATACGAAATTTGGTCTTCCAATGTACAATGTGCATTGCATCTCTTTAATTTTCTCTTTTTACAGAAAGTATTCACACGTTTCCACAAAGATTAAGGACGTCAAGACAAATAAAAAATTATGCTTATAAATGTTTTTACTGTTTTTACTATAATTTAAAAACTATTTAGAATTAATTGGTGGCCTTGTTATAACTCATCGACCTTTTATAAGAGATGTGAATAAACGACTAAAAACTAAAATCCGACACCTACTATCTCGGAAATTTTAGAAAAACAATTTAAATTCTCCCGCTTTGTTTTTAAAATAGAGATATTCAGATTTATTGGAACTTGCATAATTAAGAAGTGTGGGTTTCTACCTGTTTCTGTAGAAGGCATGGGGGCGTCAGTCCTGCTCATCATCGTTTCTGCTCTTTTTCATCGTTTAAATATCTTATTTACAGCTTCTCTCTGTAGTTAGTATCTTCTCTAATATTTCTTTCTTTTTGTCATAAATTTTCTTGAATAATCTGTTTGTTTGTTTTCTTGGATTTACATTCACAGAGTTTAGGAGAAAAGTTTGATTTGGACATTTCTTTCTTTTTGTCATAAATTTTCCGAGATAATTGGTTTCTCTTTTTCGCTTTCTTGGATTTACATTCACAGAGTTTAGGAGAAAAGTTTGATTTGGACATTTATTTCTTTTTGTCATAAATTCTCTGAGATCATTGGTTTCTCTTTTTCGCTTTCTTGGATTTAAGTTCGCAGTGTACTGGAGCAAATTTTGATTTTTAACAAGATTTTTAACATTTGAGGAGCCAATTGAAGCCATGCAATCATATTGAATAACTTCTTGTTTGTTTTTCATTCTTGTGGCTGCATAATTAGCTCCCAGATCTGCCAGCTCATTGTCCCTAATTCCTATGTGTCCTGGTACCCACAAAATCCTTAAGATTTTAAGCTGCTTTGAGGCTCTCATAGCTGTGTCTTGTAGTCGCCTTAGCAGTCTCTCTTTCTTGGGAGCTTTTATGCTTACCATAGAATCTAAGCAACTTAGACAGTCAGTACAAATAGCTACCGAGTCTTGAGATTTCCAGTGCTGGTTTAAGATTACCTCCAAGGCTCTTAATAGGCCTTCATATTCAGCTTGTGTTGAATTTTCACTTTCAGTTCTTATACATATTACTTCTGCGCGGTGAGGAACAGCCACCGCACATCCACTGCCTTTATTCGACCTGAAAGAGCCATCTGTGTATAATTTAATAAAATTATCATCATACTTCCTTATTGCCTTCAGAAACCCATTTCGTAGTCCAATGTTCGTTGTTTCCAATCTCAGTTTTGCAAAGCTGGGGTCCAATAGCTTCTTTATTTCTTCGGCTCGACTCATGGCCTTGATTTTTCTCTCCTGGACACCATCATTCATTTCTGCTGCAAAAGCTCTGAACGCATGACTGAGCCTTTCTCGCTCTTCGTCAAAGATCTTGTCTTTTTCTGAAACTGTTTTCTTGATTTGGGTATTCTTTGTTTTAGCATTTTCGAAAGGAGAATGAAAGGAGCTATGTATACTCATTTCAAGTTCCTTTCGAAAAGTACCCTGGAAAGTGAAGCCTCTGCTAATGAACACAGATTTATCAGGGTTTCTGTGTCCTGGGGGTATAAAATCCAAATTTGTCAAAATTCCATGCTTACCAGGATACTTGGGACTAAAAATTCCCCTTTTCACTTGAGCTTCGTCAATAACATATAGATCCTGGTTGCCTGAGTTTGTCTTCACTCCTGCAGGTCTTGGACATCGAATTACAGCTGAGACAACACCCTTTGGGGCTTCATCCCCCGAAAATACAGTTTTTTGAATGCTTGATCCGTTATCTATCATAATTCTTTTTACATCTTTAGTTAACATTTTGAAATTTGTGATTGACACAAAACGCCAATCTGCCGCTTTAGCAAGTCTCACAACTCTTGAATGATTTAAAATTTGTGTAGTCTTTTTCTTAATCGTAATGTTACCTCAAAAACATTATAAATTAGGAAACAGAATCATCAAAATATTTTTGCAATTTAAGTTTTTTGCTAAAATATTAAAGTTTAATAAATGTGAAGTTTACATCCAAATAACAGTCAGTTCCACATTTTTCGTAAGACACTTTTTTCAGTCTAATTAATGGCAGCTTTTATCTGTAACAGAATCAGAAATCAGTCGAATCGTTTTCAGAAAGTTATACTAGCTGTAACGGTTGAGCTGTAAAATGAAGCTTTCTGCTTTGAAAAGTGCTTCTTAGAATATTGCAGTGCCTTAAGACAGAACTTTTATAATTAATTTACTATGATACAATCACGCCCCATAGAAAAAATGAAATAGGTCATAACTCCTAAAATTATTTAATGTGTATTTCCATAAAAAAAAATCAATTGTTTTTATGTCAGTTTTCAGTTCAGGATCGCTAAGGTTATTATGTAAACTGCAAAAATATTCATGGTGTCTGGACAATAATTTTGATTTTTAATTAAAACTTGAAAAATATCTGAACATTTTAATATTAGTTTCATTTTTTGCTAGGTTAAATTTCTTTCTTTTCCTCAGATAGCGGGGCGCTGAAACGTCGTTAGTGAATTGAAACTAGAGTAAATCCTGAAAATTTTTAATAAAATAATTTTATTTCGTGGATCGCTAAAGTTATTATGTAAACTGCAAAAATATTTACGGTGGTTGAGCAATAAGTTTAATTTATTAATTCAAACTAGAAAAATACCCGAAAATTGTAAAATTAGGTTTGATTTTTGATAGGTTCTTGGTACTTGACACGTGGTTTGCCGTAATTAGTAACAGTATGACTGGGATGTTGTGGAAACCTTAATTTCAAAGATGGTGAAGCCTTGGACCAAAAGGCTTAGAAATAAGAGTTACAGAAAATATTGCAATACTGTGAAGACTCCTGATATTTTATACTGGGATTTTGTTGGGTCCTTAGAATCAAAAATGGTTAATGTAATGAAGGAAAACGATGGGAACAGTTTCCAAGAGGTACACGCATACAAAGAAACTTTTGAAGATCCGGGCTCTCAGCGATTTTATGGATTCACTTTTGGTCGATATGGTCACTCCTTAGGTTAAGGCTGGACGGTATTAAAACCGAAAATTAGCTATGCAAAAGAGATTTTACTGCGCAAAAATGGGGTGGTCATCTTTTGATAACATTCAATTAAATAATCAGCTTTTTATGGTGATCCTAAATATGTATTTGTTTATTAGTAATTAGTTCAGTTATTAGCACACAAGAAAGTTCGTACAATTAAAGAAAACACAAGCAAAACGACTTAGTAAGGGCCAATTTCGGTAAAATATGCCGTCAACTTTTGTTTGCATTGCCAGAGTACCCATGAGCTGATATATGAAGCCACTATAATCAGAAATGTTTCCTCTGAAAGGAATGCTGGGAATTTTTGCATTTTCCCCCTGAACGGATACTTTTTTTGTGTCTTATTATCATTTATTTATTTTTCCAGGAGTGATTGTATTTATCTAGTTGTCGCTTTTTATAAGCAATTGAGTCTATAGACATTAAATGTTTTGGTGTTTTACCCCCAACAATTACCTTTAACATCGCCACGCCTGAATTTGAATCGGTAAAGAAAGAGAAAGACATAAAAAGGAATTTCTTATAGGAATTCCGACAAATTCACCCATTGTAAAATTTCTCCTGAAACTTTCTCCCCCCTGGAAACTTCCCTCTCCATGGAAAACTCACCCCATGTAAATTCCCTCCCAATAACAAATAAAGCAATTGGTAATTTTATAACTTAAAAACCTTTCCCCAGGGGCTGAAGGGGGCCATTTTATCTTAAAGACATAGTTATTGGGCCTTTCAACAATGCTGAAGAAAAAAAGCAATTTTTGATCGGATGATTTTGGAAAAACGTGACGTGGGAAGGGGCCTAGTTGTCCTCCAATTATTTTTGTCACTTAAAAAGGGCACTAGAATATTTTGTTTCCATTAGAATGAACCCTCTCTCGACGGTCTAGGCCCACTGGGTCAATACGATCACCCATGGAAAAAAAAAACAAGTAAACACGCATCCGTGATCTTTCTTCTTGCAAAAACTACAAAATTCGACATTTTTGCAGATATGAGTTTGAAACATCTACAGTAAGGTTCTTTGAAACGCTGAATCTGATGGTGTGATTTTCATTAAAATTATATTACGTCGCAGGCTCGTAGCTTTTGATGGGTCAAACTAAACTTAATGAAACGTATATATTTGGAATCAGCATAATGAGCCAATTCTTTTGATATATCAATTGGTATCAAAATCAGTTTTTTAGAGTTTCGGTTACTATTGAGCTTGGTCGCTCAGTACTTACAGTTAATTACCACGAACTGTTTGATTACTCATCAAAATCCAAACAGAGATTATTGAAATATTGATCGTTTTTTTCTGCGTTACCAAAAGTATTGTATTCATAAGACTTTACAGTTTCATGAAATGTAATTAAACAAATACAAAAGGATTTCCAACTAAAGTAAGGAGCAAGTTTAAACCTTAAAGCAAATATAAATTACTTTGTATGTAAGTGGGACTGCCCCATTCTCAAACCCTTGCTTATTAAACAAAAGTATTTTTAGTGCTTTGAAAAATCTTATCTTTCCAATTGCAAATTTTCTTTGAAATTTGGAGAAAAGGCCAAACTTCACAGTAAAGAGTAAGGAGCTGAGGAGGAGACAGCCCGCTTCATATAAAGAATAATCTTTTCAAATAGGTTTCAAGTCTGTTTCTTGCTTTCAGTTGAAAAGCTCTTTTTTTATTCAACTTCTGATTGTTTTCCAAATCATACCCAGACCTAACCAAGATACAATTTGAGGTACATGTCCCTTATATCCCTGGTTAATTGCTTTTAAAATATGTAAATCCATAATTGGACGTGTATTAATACCGTCCTATGTTTGAATTTTCAATATCAATTTTGGATAAAATTTGAATATAGGCTAGGCTTTTTAAAAAAATGGCGATGAATAGTAATTTTGGTAAGAAGTCCTTGTTAAGATTAATACAAAATAATTTCGGTTGGAAGAACAGAAGTATTATTATTTTTGCGAATGGAAATTCTGTGAGAATTTTGATCTTCTACATATCTGAAGCCATCACGACCTCTAAAATAGGATTTTCTTATTGGTAAATACATTACATAGATTTGTTTAAATACATTGCAGTACTTTATAGAACTAGACAAAAAAAATAATACCATTGAAAATTGCTGAAAACCAAGTTCCTTGCAGTGTTTGCCACCCCAAAGAAATTTCCTAGCAGGGCTGATGATGTCCTGCCTTGCTATCCACCTCTCTGCTGGTAGAAATGGGAATGCAACATTTTTGTTGTATAGCGAAACAATTTAACTAATTCCTACTCCCCTACCTCTTTCAACATTTATCTGAAGCCTCGTGAAGAGTAAGCAGTTTGTCCATTAAAATGTATTTTTTTAGAAATCTACCCTACCCCCATCTAAACAATAACTCACCCCCTCATTATATCTGATCCGCAATTACAGATCACCAAACGTAGCCTAATTTCATTACAAATAAAGGGCATCAACTCGGTTGAATCCTGTACTGCCACCATGTGGCATTGCTTCTTTTAACACTGGAAAGCATAAAATGTAGTTATTCATACTTTTAAATCAATTAGCTTCTCAGAATTTTAAATTGATTGCAAATTCATCCTCTTTGGGGTAAAGTTGTAGTTTTGTGCCTTAAAACAGCAAGAAAACAAGGCTTTCACCTGGTCCAATCTGTTTGGCCACTTAAACAGGAGCGTTTGAATGAGCTCCCTCCCAATTATCTTGGACCTTTGGTTTGATACAAACAGCCCGAGGGGTAAAAAAACAAAACAAATAAAGATGCATCGACGATGTTTCTTTAAAAAAAAAAAATGCGAAATTCCACATTTTGAAGATTGGAGCTTGAAACCTCGACGGTAAGGTTCTCTGATATGATGTACCTAATAAAGAGCTTTTCAATAAGATCGCTTGTTTTTTTTTGGGGGGGGGGTCCTTTTTTCAAAAATCAGGCCAATGTTCTCAGATTTTTTGTTTTGGGTGGGTAACAATAAAATGAAAGAATTTTAAATATTTAGAATGAGCATAAAAAGCCAATGCTGCCGGTGTAGCAATTGTCACGAGAATTAAATTTTTAGTTTTTGTGAATATTGGTCCAAGTCACTCTTTATTTCCAGTTTTTTTTTCGCAAACTATTAGATAAGATTCTCTTATCACGAAATTTTGTTGGAACCTGTTCATTTTTTTTAGTTGAATGGGAAAATGAAAAGAAAGAGGGTCAATTTGTCAGCTGGTTAGTAAGTTTAATTTTTTTTCTTTCGCTATTCTATTTTTTTTCTTAATGTATAAATATATAACGGGTTTAAGTTCGAGGGGAAGAACTGTCCTGTTATGAAAGAGGTATATTTTACATGGCCGTTATAAAATCAACACGTGGTATCTGTGCAGGCAGGATGACTTTTGAGTATCTCTACTCCTTGTGTAAAGTATTCTAAAGCGTAGAAAATTGTATAAAGGCAATTCTACAACTGTTATAATCTACGAAAGCAATCTTTCTGTAATTTTGGTTTGAGTTTGACTTTCTTCTAAAATTAAATGCATAATAATTAAATATATTATTGATTAAACAAATTGATCATTTTGCCAGGAATCCTTGTGGTTTAAAACTTACTGTATTTTGTTTCATTTTGCAGGCAATTTAGCAGCTTTTTTTATTCAAAAGTTCTTTTCTAAAAGTATTTAAAAATAAACTTATCCCTACGAAAAAAATTCCTGAAATATATTCCATTTCCCCCAACCACCACTGATATTTTGGCGTTTGCCCCCCTCCCCCCTGGAAAATTTTCTGACGGCACCCTTGTATTTTACAAAGCACTTTTGTGAACTACCTAGGCCAAGTTCTTGTTTAATTGCCTCTCTCTTCTTTCAAAATCTTTGACTGCAACCTAATTTGACAGAGCATTCCCATTTGGATAATATGTTGAAACATTCACTTATCATGTCAGCCGATACAAGTTGAAACCCTAACTTTTTATCACCTGAAGACTGGTATTTATGCCCGCCTATTGAAACTAAATATGCAAAAGTTCAGGAGTTTCTAATATAAAACTGATGGTAACATCTTTCAGTAGAAACAAATAAACTTATGAAAATGTCTTTTTTGAATTAATTAGGAAAAAAAACTGATAGCCCATCTACATCAACAAAAACCCAGTTACTATGTTTGCTCTTACCAGAACTTTTCATTAAACATACATTTGTTTTGGCTATTACTATAAAGTTTTGCCAGAGCATTTCTAGCAGACTTTTCTACAACATCTGCTCTTTCAAAGAGAATTTTAATCTGTAATTTTGAATAGTTTTCGTAATCCTGGTAAAACATTCGGGAAATATTCCTCAATTTACGAAGATCAGCCTCATTTTTGCCATCTTTTTGACTTCTGATTGTAATTTTTAACTTTGTCTTTATGCAATCTTTGGTACAACCTCGCAGATGTTTTAATTTGTTAATTACAGCTTTTGTCACCCCAGTATCTACCTATTATTCTGGTAGCAACTTTTTGCTTATATATGTTTTGGTATTCTTCATCATTGTGATAACGCTCCTTGATCTTTTGTTTGGCTTGCTCAATTGTTGCTTCTCTATAAACTTCATCATTGTGATAACGTTCCTTGATCTTTTGTTTGGCTTGCTCTATTGCTGCTTCTCTAAAATTTCATCATTGTGATAACGCTCTTTGATGTTTTGTTTGGCTTGCTTAATTGTTTGTCTTAAAGACAACAATTTTATTGTCTTAAAGACATAGTTATTGGGCCTTTCAACGATCACCCGGGGGAAAAAAACAAGTAAACATGCATCCGTGATCTTTCTTCTGGCAAAAATTACAAAATTCCACATTTTTGCTGATATGAGCTTGAAACATCTACAGTAAGGTTCTTTGAAACGCTGAATCTGATGGTGTGATTTTCATTAAAATTATATTAAGTCGCAGGCTCGTAGCTTTTGATGGGTCAAACTAAACTTAATGAAACGTATATATTTGGAATCAGCATAATGAGCCAATTCTTTTGATATATCAATTGGTATCAAAATCAGTTTTTTAGAGTTTCGGTTACTATTGAGCTTGGTCGCTCAGTACTTACAGTTCATTACTACAAACTGTTTGATTACTCATCAAAATCCAAACAGAGATCATTGAAATATTTATCGTTTTTTCTGCGTTACCAAAAGTATTGTATTCATAAAACCTTACAGTTTCATGAAATGTAATTGAACAAATACAAATGGATTTCCAACTAACGTAAGGAGCAAGTTTAAACCTTAAAGCGAATGTAAAATACTGTGTATATAAGAAGGAATGCCCCCTTCTCAACACTTGGCTCGATAAACAAAAGAATTTTTAGTACTTTGAACAAACTTATCTTTACAAAGGTAAATTATTTTTGAAATTTGGGAAAAAAAGACAAAACTTCAGAGTAAAAAGTAAGGATCTAAGGAGGAGACAGCCCGCTTCATATAAAGAATAATCTTTTCAAATAGGTTTCAAGTCTGTTTCTTGCTTTCAGTTGAAAAGCTCTTTTTTTATTCAACTTCTGATTGTTTTCCAAATCATACCCAGACCTAACCAAGATACAATTTGAGGTACATGTCCCTTATATCCCTGGTTAATTGCTTTTAAAATATGTAAATCCATAATTGGACGTGTATTAATACCGTCCTATGTTTGAATTTTCAATATCAATTTTGGATAAAATTTGAATATAGGCTAGGCTACTTAAAAAAATGGCGATGAATAGTAATTTTGGTAAGAAGTCCTTGTTAAGATTAATACAAAATAATTTCGGTTGGAAGAACAGAAGTATTATTATTTTTGCGAATGGAAATTCTGTGAGAATTTTGATCTTCTACATAACTGAAGCCATCACGACCTCTAAAATAGGATGTTCTTATCGGAAAATACATTACATAGATTTGTTTAAATAAATTGAAGTACTTTCTAGAAGTAGAAAAAGAAAATAATACCATTTAAAATTGCTGAAAACTAAGTTCCTTGCAGTATTTGCCACCCCAAAGAAATTTCCTGGTGGGGCTGATGATGACCTGCCTTGCCTTCCACCTCTCTGCTGGTAGAAATGGGAATGCAACATTTTTGCTGTATAGCGAAACAATTTAATTAATTCCTACTCCCCTACCTCTTTCAACATTTATCTGAAGCCTCGTGAAGAGTAAGCAGTTTGTCCATTAAAATGTAATTTTTTAGGAATCTACTACCCCCACCTAAACAATAACTCACCTCCCTCATTATAGCTGATCCGCAATTACAGATCACCAAACGTAGCCTAATTTCATTACAAATAAAGGGCATCAACTCGGTTGAATCCTGTACTGCCACCATGTGGCATTGCTTCTTTTAACACTGGAAAGCATAAAATGTAGTTATTCATACTTTTAAATCAATTAGCTTCTCAGAATTTTAAATTGATTGCAAATTCATCCTCTTTGGGGTAAAGTTGTAGTTTTGTGCCATAAAACAGCAAGAAAACAAGGCTTTCCCCTGGTCCATTCTGTATGGTCACTTAAAAAGAAGCTTTAAATTTACGTTTGAATGAGCTCCCTCCCAATTATCTTGGACCTTTGGTTTGATACAAACAGCCCTAGGGGGAAAAAAACAAAACAAATAAAGATGCATCGACGATGTTTCTTTTAAAAAAAAATGCGAAATTCCACATTTTGAAGATTGGACCTTGAAACCTCTACGGTAAGGTTCTCTGATATGATGCACCTAATAAAGAGCTTTTCAATAAGATCGCTTGTTTTTTCCTGAGGGGGGGGGTCCTTTTTTCAAAAAATCAGGCCAAGGCTCTCAGTTTTTTGGTTTTGGGTAGATAACAATAAACTGAAAGAAATTTAAATATTTAGAATGAGCATAAAAAGCCAATGCTGCCGGTGTAGCAATTGTCACGAGAATTAAATTTTTAGTTTTTGTGAATATTGGTCCAAGTCGCTCTTTACTTCCAGTTTTTTTTTTTCGCAAACTATTAGATAAGATTCTCTTGTGACGAAAAATTTTTTGAACTTGTTCATTTTTTTTTAGTTGAATAGGACAATAAAAAGAAAGAGGGTCAATTTGGCAGCTGGATAGTAAGTTTAATTTTTTTTCTTTCGCTATTCTATTTTTTTCTTAATGTATAAATATATAACGGGTTTAAGTTCGAGGGGAAGAACTGTCCTGTTATGAAAGAGGTATATTTTACATGGCCGTTATAAAATCAAAACGATGTATCTGTACAGGCAGGATGATTTTTGAGTATCTCTACTCCTTGTGGAAAGTATTTTAAAGCGTAGAAAATTGTATAAAGGCAATTCTACAACTGTTATAATCTACGAAAGCAATCTTTCTGTAATTTTGGTTTGAGTTTGATTTTCTTTTAAAATTAAATGCATAATAATTAAATATAGGCCTATTATTGATTAAACAAATTGATCATTTTGCCAGGAATCCTTGCGGTTTAAAATTTACTGTATTTTGTTTCATTTTGCAGGGAATTTAGCAGCTTTTTTTATTCAAAAGTTCTTTTCTAAAAGTATTTAAAAATAAACTTATCCCTACGAAAAAAATTCCTGAAATATATTCCATGTCCCCCAACCACCACTGATATTTTGGCGTTTGCCCCCCCCCCCTGGAAAATTTTCTGACGGCACCCTTGTATTTTACAAAGCACTTTTGTGAACTACCTAGGCCAAGTTCTTGTTTAATTGCCTCTCTCTTCTTTCAAAATCTTTGACTGCAACCTAATTTGACAGAGCATTCCCATTTAGATAATATGTTGAAACATTCACTTATCATGTTAGCCGATACAAGTTGAAACCCTGACTTTTTATAACCTGTAGACTGGTATTTATGCCTGACTATTGAAACTAAATATGCAAAAGTTCAGGAGTTTCTAATATAAAACTGATGGTAACATCTTTCAGTAGAAACAAATAAACTTATGAAAATGTCTTTTTTGAATTAATTAGGAAAAAAAACTGATAGCCCATCTACATCAACAAAAACCCAGTTACTATGTTTGCTCTTACCAGAACTTTTCATTAAACATACAACATTTGTTTTGGCTATTACTATAAAGTTTTGCCAGAGCATTTCTAGCAGACTTTTCTACAACATCTGCTCTTTCAAAGAGAATTTTAATCTGTAATTTTGAATAGTTTTCGTAATCCTGGTAAAACATTCGTGAAATATTTCTCAATTTACGAAGATCAGCCTGCATTTTTGCCATCTTTTTGACTTCTGATTGTAATTTTTAACTTTGTCTTTATGCAATCTTTGGTACAACCTCGCAGATGTTTTAATTTGTTAATTACAGCTTTTGTCACCCCAGTATCTACCTATTATTCTGGTAGCAACTTTTTTCTTATATATGTTTTGGATAATTTCTTAGACCACACTGCTTTTCCATTAAAAACAAAAAAAAAAATTTTAAACAAGAAAAACGGGTTTTAATTTTCTATAAAGCAGTGAAATACAAAACAATTAATTATGCACAAAAGCTCCGAATATTTCGGCCCCACATCCGGGAGCCGCTCTCAACGGAAAAAAAAAAAAAAAAAAAAAAAAAAAAAAACTTAACTTAAATCACAATACTAAACACATAAAGAGAAAGAAAAAAAAAAAAAAAAAGAAAAAATATAAAAAAAAAAAAAAAAAAACTCAAAAATTAAATAAAAAATTCCATGCACTGAATGTCTATAATTATTCAACACGCCGCCTCCCAGTGTATAAATGGAAAAATATTAAATAAATACTTCCATGCACTGAATGTATATAATGATTCAACTCGCCTCCTCCCAGTATATAAATGGAAATCTATCAAAAATGAAGAATATATTTATACTTAGACCAAAACAATAAAAGGTCAACTAACCCCCGGCCCATAACCCCTAATTAAATTTCACAAGTTCATCAACCAATTTATGAATTATAAATTTAATGGATTCGTTTGGTTGCAAGCTTAGCTGCAGCTCGTTTACTTTTCTCATCATTTAACCCATTCTGACCTTTGTTCGCAAGGTCATCTTTCGTTTCAGAAACATTATTAAAATCAGTACTGGTTGAATATCTTGCCTGCATTTTAATTAAAGTATTATAAATTGAATTGATCCCCAATTCGCCATCATCTCTATTTATACCAGTACCCCAATATAGTATCTTTTTTATTTATATAATTTACCTGAAGCTTTGTAAAAGTCCTACCGACGTATCTACTATTTTTTTTTGATCAAATAAAATACTGTGATGAGGAAAATTATAAAGATGCTCTGCAACAGCTGACTCAAACGTTTCTGGTGCTTTGTTTTGTTTAACAGGGTAATCTATTGCATTCTTGTGTTGCTGTAGCCTATTTTCTAAAATCTGGTGTGTTCTTTCTACATAAAATTTACCACGGGAACATGAAATTTTGTATACTGCATTTTGCAATTTTCTCGGTACCTTGTCTTTCCCTTTATTTAACAACGAGCTTATATTATGTCCTGATTTAAATGCTGTATTTATATTGTGTTTTTTTAATTCTCTTCTTAATTTTTGTGATAAAATTGGTATAAAAGGCAAAGTTATGTAATTTGTTTCTTGATTTGACCCATCTTCTTCTAATATTTTTGGTTCCGTCAACTTTTTTTCCTTTTTTCAATTATTTGAGAAATCATATTTTCCGGATAGCCATTACCTATTAGAATATACTTAATAAAAATTAATTCATTTCTTATGTATCCTGGTGATGCTAATTTTAATACCCTATCAACTAAAGAAATAACCAAAACCCTTTTTACTTGGATTGGATGATTTGATGTGAAAGACAAATAACGGTTTTTACTAGTCGGTTTACGGTAAATTGAAAATGCTAGTTCGTTATTATTTCTATGGATCAAAATATCTAGAAACGGTAACTTATTCTCTGTTTCCTTTTCAATTGTAAAAATCAATTCTCCTCCCAAATTATTTAAATGTCCCAAAAAACCTTCAATTTCTGATTCCCCGTAATTCCAAATAACTAAAATATCATCCATACATCTGCCCCAAAATTTAGGTTTAAATAAATATGTTTCTATAGCTAAATTTTCAACATACTCTACATAAATATTTGCTACCAACGGACTTAAAGGCCCTCCCATTGCTAAACCCCTAATTTGATGGTAAAAATTATCTCTAAACGTGAAATAGTTAGTATACCTGCTAGTTATTCTGACTAAATTTAATATAGTTTCCAGTTCAATTCCCGAAGGTAATTCTTCTATCTCATTTTTTCATCCAATCCAGGTAAAAAGAGGTTTGGTTATTTCTTTAGTTGATAGGGTATTAAAATTAGCATCACCAGGATACATGAGAAATGAACTAATTTTTATTAAGGATATTCTAATAGGTAATGGCTATCCGGAAAATATGATTTCTCAAATAATTAAAAAAGGAAAAAAAAAGTTGACGGAACCAAAAATATTAGAAGAAGATGGGTCAAATCAAGAAACAAATTGCATAACTTTGCCTTTTATACCAATTTTATCACAAAAATTAAGAAGAGAATTAAAAAAACATAATATAAATACAACATTTAAATCAGGACATAATATAAGCTCATTGTTAAATAAAGGGAAAGACAAGGTACCGAGAAATTTGCAAAAGGGAGTTTACAAAATTCCATGTTCTTGTGGTAAATTTTATCTGGGAAGAACGCAACAAACTTTAGAAAATAGGCTACAACAACACAAGAATGCAATAGATTGCGCTCTAAAACAAAACAAAAAACCAGAAACGTTTGAGTCAGCTGTTGCAGAACATCTTTATAATTTTCCTCATCACAGTATTTTATTTGATCAAACAAAAATATTAGATACGTCGGTAGGACTTTTTCACAGCTTCAGGGAAATTATATAAATAAAAAATATAATATATTGGGGTACTGTTATAAATAGAGATGAACCGTAATGTGGGATCAATTCAAATTATAATAGTTTAATTAAAATGCAGGCAAGATATTCAACCAGTACTGATTTTAATAATGTTTCTGAAACGAAAGATGACCTTGCTAACAAAGGTCAGAATGGGTTAAATGATGAGAAAAGTAAATGAACTGCAGCTAAGCTTGCAACCAAACGAATCCACTAAATTTAAAATTCATAAATTGGTTGATGAAGTTGTGAAATTTAATTAGGAGTTATGGGCCGGGGGGTTAGTTGACCTTTTCTTGTTTTGGTCTAAGTATAGATATAATATTCATTTTTTATAGATTTTAATTTATATACTGGGAAGAGGCGAGTTGAGTCATTATATACGTTCAGTGCATGGAAGTGTTTATTTAATATATTTCAATTTATACACTGGGAGAAGGCGAGTTGAATCATTATAGAAATTCAGTGCATGGAAGTGTTTATTTAATATGTGAGTTTTGTTTCTTATTTATTTATATTTTTTCTTTTGTTTTTTTTTTCTTTCTCTTTATGTGTTTAGTATTGTGATGTAAGTTAAGTTTTTTGTTTTTTTTATTTAATTATATTTTTTTTCCGTTGAGAAAGGCTCCCGGATGTGGGGCCGAAATATTCGGAGCTTTTGTGCATAATTAATTGTTTTGTATTTCACTGCCTTATAGAAAATTAAAACCCGTTTTTCTTGTTTAAATTTTTTGTTTTTTTTTTATATGTTTTGGTATTCTTCATCATTGTGATAACGCTCCTTGATCTTTTGTTTGGCTTGCTCAATTGTTGCTTCTCTATAAACTTCATCATTGTGATAACGTTCCTTGATCTTTTGTTTGGCATGCTCTATTGCTGCTTCTCTAAAATTTCATCATTGTGATAACGCTCCTTGATCTTTTGTTTGGCTTGCTTAATTGTTGCTTCTCTATAAACTTCATCATTATGATAACGCTCTATTGTTTGGCATGCTCAATTGTTGCTTCTCTATAAACTTTATCATTGTGATACCGCTCCTTGATCTTTTGTTTTTTTACTTATCGATACGCTTGGTTGGTTGAAGACCTTTGCTTTTCTCTTTTCAGGATGCTATTTTTGTTGTTTGTGAAGTACTGTTTTTTTAAGTTACGTATAACTCGCTTAGAAGGCGTCTTATTGTTAAACAATATATAATTGTCTTATATAAATAAACGTTACTGAAGACACGTATCAAGTATCAAGAACCTAACAAAACATAAAACTAATTTTTAAATTTTCAGATATTTTTATAGTTTGAATTAAAAGATTAAAATTATTGCTCAGATATCATTAATATTATTGCAGTTTACATAATAACTTTAGCTATTCTGAACTAAAAACTAAAATAAATAAAAATTGAATTTTATGTCTGAAAATACAAATTCAATACCGCGTCGGGTAGTTAGACCTTAACCAAAAATAACCAAAAAAAAAATTTAGTTTTAAAATGTTAAGGTATTTTTCTAGTTTGAATTGAAAGAATCAAATTATTTCTCGGATACTATAAATATTTTTGAAGTTTACATAATAGCTTTAGTTACCCTGAACTGAGAAAAGAAGGAAAATAAAAATTTCTTGTCGAAACATAAACGTGTATAAATATTGAATTTACTTATTATTTCATATAAGCGTATAACTCGCTTAGAAGGCATCTTATGCTATTTGATCTATGTTCTAAATACTACTTTTATGTATATTCTTGACGTCATAACTTCTTGTTATGACTCCAATAGCCCCCCCCCTCCTAGGACATCCTCTGCACTTTCACAATGGCATTAAATCAGTGACTATATAGCTATATAAAATTGAATAAACAAACCGAATACCAATGTGAAATAGACAAAATCAAATATTTCCCGTTTCCTTTCTGTTGGGTGAGTCAGTTCTTGGAGTCAGTGGTTTATTTTGGAGCCAACCTAATTTTACGTTATTTTTTTTACACGAGCTTTTTGTGTGTGTGTGTTTTGTTTTTTTTTATCAAACTTACTTTTCTACATAATCACCTATGTATAATTATAATCACCTGCATAATCACCAATATATAATTGTCTTATATAAATAAACGTTACTGAAGACACGTATCAAGTATCAAGAACCTAACAAAACATAAAACTAATTTTTAAATTTTCTGATATTTTTATAGTTTGAATTAAAAGATTAAAATTATTGCTCAGATATCATTAATATTATTGCAGTTTACATAATAACTTTAGCTATTCTGAACTAAAAACTAAAATAAATAAAAATTGAATTTTAAATCTGAAAATACAAATTCAATACCGCGTCGGGTAGTTAGACCTTAACCAAAAATAAAACTAGTTTTAAAATGTTATCCATTATTTAAACTTAGTACTAAAATAAAATAAAATTATCTTGTCGAGAGATGAACGTGCATAAATATTGCATTCACTTATTTACGTCATATAAGTTTACCTATATACGATTATAACGTCATTCATCAAGCTTGTAAATAAAAATGCAGTTTTTTTGTCAAAACCGATTTTATTTTAAAACATATTTTATCTTTAATTACAAAAAGGCACTAGATGTAGCAATTTCCTTTAAAATGAGCCATTACACAGCTCTCTACAGCTCTCTATGATTTTCCAGTGCCCAGCTAGCTGAGGAGGAAAATCAAACGGAAAGAAAAAAGATGCTGTATGTGGAGAATATCATGGTTGAAGCCACTTTTACTGGTTTTCAAGCCAATATATTTTCCTTGTTATTCAAGCCAAGGGACGGTAAGTTTCCTATATAGAGATTTTGGACAAGGCGGTTCTGATAGTGTATTTCTTGTTTTGATGTGGCTCTATTTTTCGGAGTTATGGGTTGCATTAGTTTTTAACATGGGACGTGATCGTCTATTACTAGGTTGCTAGCTACCACTGCAACCCGGATAAAATAAAATAAAAATTGACTTTTTCAATTTTACGCTACGTCATACATGGTTATTAGTACACCATCGGTGTTAGATATTGCACTTATTACGTCATATACGGTTATTAGTAGAGAATCGGTAGAATATTCGATCTTCATTATAACTGTTTGAAATCAAACAGTTCGTGGTAACGAACTGTAAGTAAGGAGCGACCCGGCTCAATGGTAACCGAAACTCTAGAAAAGGGGTTTTTGATACCAATAGATATATCAACAGAATCATATTTCAATGCTGATTTCATATATATATTTTTCATTAAGTTTAGTGCTACCCATCCAAAGTTACTTGCCTGAGAAAATTTGGCTGATTTTCAAAAAAAGGGGGAAAGACCCCCTAAAAATTATAGAACCTTAATGAAAATCCCACCATCATATTCAGCGTATCAGAGAACCCTACTGTAGAGGTTTCAAGCTCCTATCTACAAAAATATGGAATTTTACATTTTTTGCCAGAAGAAAGATCACGGATGCATGTTTATTTGTTTGTTTGTTTGTTTGTTTTTTTATTGTTTTTTTCCCCAGGGGTGATCGTATCGACCCAGTGGTCCTAGAATATCGTGGGAGGGCTCATTGGAACGGAAATTAAAAGTTCTAGTGCCCTTTTTAAGGGGCAAAAATAAATGGAGGGCAACTAGGCCCTCTCCCACGCTTATTTTTTTCCCAAAGTCACCCGATCAAAATTTTGAGATAGCCATTTTGTTCAGCATTGTCGAAAATATGATAAATATGTCTTTTAGAATGACTTAATCCCCGAAGTTCCCAGAGGGAGGGCTAAAAGTTATGAACTTTACCCAATGTTAACATATAGTATTGGTTATTGGGAAGTATACAGAAGTTTTCAGGAGGTTTTTTTCTGGTAGTGGGATGGAAGGGTGGGTCGGGGGTTATGTTGGAGGATCTGTTCATGAAGGAAGTTTTCATGGGGGAAGGGAAATTGCCATGAAGGGGGCGCCGGACTTGCCAGCATTATTTATTGGTTGTTGGGAAGTATACAACCATTTTCAGGAAGGATTTTTTCTGGAGGGGGGGGCTAGAGGAGGGGTTACTCTTGATAACATTTCCGTGGAGGATGTTTCTTTGGGGTAAGGGACATTTCTATGAAGGGGGCGCCGGATTTCCAAGCATTATTTAAAAAACGATCAGAAATTAAATTAAAAAAAACTAAGTTTTTTTCAACTGAAATGTAAGAAGGAATATTAGAACTTAAAATGAACAGAAATTATAACGTATGTGAGGGGGTTCTCCCCCAAGTCAATACCTCGCTCTTTACGCTACAGTTTTTTCAGTGCTTTCAAAAGAGCTATCTATTCTAATTAAACGGCCTTTGTGATTCAGGAGTTTGTGAATCAATTTTTTTTTAACTTTTAACGTAAAGAGCGTGGTATTCACTAAGGGGAGAACCCCTTCATATACGTAATAACATATACGTAATAAAAAAAACAATAAAAAACAAGCGATACAGCTCAATAGTAATCGAAACTTTTAAAAACGGAATTTTGATGTCAATAAATGTATCAAAAGAATGTGTTTATAATGCTGATCCTACATATATAAATTTTATTAAGTTTAGTATTACTCATCAAAGGCTACGAGCCTGAGAAAATTTACTCGATTTTTTAAAGAGGGGGAAACATCCCCTACAAGTGAAAGAATTTTAATGAAAATCACACCGTCAGATTCAGCGTATCAGAAAACCCTATTACATAGGTTTCAAGCTCATATCTGCAAAAATCTGCAACTTTGTATTTTTTGCCAGAAGAAAAATATACGAATATAGAAGTTAGTTACGTAAGTTAATTTGTAAAGACATCCATTTAGCAAAAGAAAAGTAAAATTTTTATGCAAATAAAAGCTGCATTAACTAAAAAACGATCAGAAATTAAATAAAAAAACAAGTTTTTTAAACTGAAAGTAGGAGCGACATTAAAACTTAAAACGAACAGAAATTATTCCGTATATGAAAGGGGCTGTCCCCTCCTCAACGCCTCGCTCTTTACGCTAAAGTTTGACTCTGTCTCACAACTTTATTTTTTAAAACAATAAAAACTTATAAAACAATAATAAATAAAACAATAAAAATCTTCTGGCAAAAATACAAAGTTCCACATTTTTGCAGATAGGAGCTTGAAACCTGTTACAGTGAGGTTCTCTGATACGCTGAGTTTGTCGGTGTGATTTTAATTAAGGTTCTATGACTTTAAGAGGGTGTTTTCCCCTTTTTTTGAAAATGAGGAAAATTTTCTCAGGCTCGTAACTTTTGATGGCTATGACTTAACTTGATGAAACTTATATATTTGAAATTAGCGTAAAAATTCTATTCTTTTGACGTATCTATTGATATTAAAATTCCGTTTTTTAGAGTTTCGGTTGCTATTGAGACGAGTGACTCTTACTATATAGTTCGTTATCACGAACTGTTTGACTAGTAAAAAATTAACCGCGTTGTCATCACTGTTGCCCAAGCCGCTCTTTAAAGTAATTAGAGGACAAAATAATTTTCCTTGTTAGATTTTTCACAATTAGAAGTAGTGGAGGAGCCAGGGGATTTTAGCGCTAGCAAACCCACGTTCTGGTTAAAAACTAGGGAGAAAATCGGTGGGTAAATTAGAAGAGAGCCCTCTACATAGGATTTCTGTAGGCGAACGGTCATAAAAGGGCAAAAGAATAGTTCCCTTTGAGATCATGGAAAAAACAGAAAATTGAAAATATGATCTAATAAGTTAAGCCTTTCTGAACTTCGTAAGGAGTATTGGCACTTTTCTGAAGCTGAGCTCTTTCGGCTACACTAAGAGACTGCTGAACTACGTCGGTCACTCTATTTTCACCCGATACACAAGAGACGGAGAGGAATACATGTTTGTCAATACCTTGCATTCCCTGCACAAGTGTTGAAACAGCATAGCACGATCTAGAGTTCTTTAAGATAGCCTGTACAAGTGCAGCAACACTAAGACCAATGGCCCTTGAGGTGTATCCCTTCAGCCTGACAATTTCATAGGCACTCTCAACAACTTTTTTGTGCAGTAGTGTCCATTGCTCGATCTTCTGGTGATTCGATATTGGAGTCATTATCGAGGAGTCTTACTCCAGCTATGTTAAGACTAAACCATACAGGAACACTAGAATCACTATGTTCACCGACAATCCATCATGGCAAGAAGATGGTGCGACATTGAAGCGTTGTAAAGCATAAAGCGGAAACCCGAAGAGTCCAAGTTAGTTCCAGATCCAATAACACGATTCTTAGGTAACCCACTAATTTTTCAGGCAACAGAGGTCAAAATATCAACAGGGTTGCTAACAATAAGAAGTTCTGTGTTTGGGCTATGCTTAACCTATTTGGGCATGATGCTTTTGAAAATCTCTGTATTTCTTTGCACTAAACTAAGACGAGATTCACCCTCCCTTTGACGTGCACCAGCAGTTACAATACAAATCTTTGATCCTGCAGTGACAGAATAATCAGTATTAGCTGATACTTTTATATTTCTAAGAAAGGTTAAACCATGCTGAAGGTCCATCATTTCACCTTTGAATTTATCAGCAACGACATTACAAGTGCCAGCTCACTAGCGATGTTCAGGGTCAAAGTAGAGACAGCACAAGCCATACGCACCTGGCCAGTGCCAACAACCGTGACCTTAGAACCAGACACACAAGCCGCTGATTGAACTTCCTGCATTAATTTTTCAACGAGGGACATCTTTGACGATCTATTGAACATTCATAAGATCCTTTTTTTATATGACGCAACGGGTCACTTAAAGCAAAAAGAAAACCAAACTAATTTAAAAATTTTCAGGTATTTTTCTGATTTGAATTAAAAATTAAAATTATTGCTTAGACATCATAAATATTTTTGTAGTTTACAGTTAAATAAAATAATTTTATTTAAAATTTTCAGAAATTATTCTAGTTTCAGTTGACAAATCGGGTTTGTTTTGTCAAAACCTCCTAAAAATTACAAGCTTCTTATAATGGTAAAAGTTCTTTGTAAAAATATTGATTTTATTTTAAATAGTTTTTTGTTAATTACAAAAGCACGTAGATGTGACAAATTCCCGATGTTAATAACGTTAGCTACAATATGTGTTATAAAAAAATACAGTTTTTCGTAAGAAACTGATTATATTAGAAAAATTAGTTAGTTCAATTACAAAAGGTTTTTTTTAACCGCATCAATTTTCTTTAAAATGAGCCATTAAACAGCTCTCTACGATGTTCCAGTGCCAAGCTATCTCAGTCTGTGTCACTCGCGTGTTAATGAGGAGCTCGAGAAGCACCAGTTTTATCATGCAGTTGGTCCGTGATGTCTGTTGAGAACGCCATTTGAACAGTGGTGAGGTTAATATTTCGGCGAAAATTTCAACTGCAAAATACAGGTTTCAAGCTCGTGCCATTGATTATTTAGTTCGCTCTGTGTAACTTAACTTTTGTTCATACGATTATTACCCTATCTCTACCCGAGTCTCTAGAGGGTCAACGCTAATAAAAAATGACAATTTAGATAAGCTTGAAATTAAAAGAGAAGATTGTAAGGTACTTATGCATTATATGCTACACACGAAAGAAGTCAGGTTTGGTTAATGCTAATAAAATAAATAAAAAAGGATGCAAATATAATAGTTTAGAAACAAATTTGGGCTATATATTTGCATAATAGAGGGGGGGGGGTATAGCATAGCATATATTAAATATGTAACCTAACCTAGGTCCCTCCCCCCCCCCTAGATAAGAAACCTCGGTTTGAAATCAATTTAGATAGTAAATACCCGTTTGACGGGTCTCCATACCTGGTTTGCTTTTACAGTCTATAGCGCTGTGTAGCATATAATGAATAAGTACCTATTTTAATAAAATTATGAATAACCCGGTTGGTAAAGAGCCTAATAGAAGTTCTGTAGAAAATTTAGAAAACGATTATTGTTAACGTGTTTGTGGAAGAGCTGGGATTTCTGGACTCCCGAGCCCTGGATGTCGCTGACAAAATGAGATTTGTTTTCTTGATAGGTGATGTGGAGATCGGTTGTCTTTGTGTCAACTTCTTATTTATTTTTGCCTAGGCCTAGCTCAGTAACCTGCAAATTATACATATGTAGTGTTAATTTTTTTTTTCCAGTTAACAGGCCTCTCAGCCCTTTGGGATTTTTCTGGATTGTTGAGTTTTTTATGTTTATCAAATAAAAGAACCTGAAATTGAAAAAGTATTAAATTACAACATCCTTTATTGCTTGAACTATTTCGTTTCAACCGTTTTTTTTGTAGTGTAATGAGCAAGGAGTAGAGGGGGCAGCCCCTCTTACATATGGAATAATTCCTGTTTGTTTCTAGTGTCAACTCGACTCCATACTTTCAGTTGAAAACTTGTTTTTGAATTCCTTAATTTCTGAATGCCCCCACCCGTAGAAAATTTGGTCTTGCTATACGGGCTTTGACAAATGTTAGAACTAGCCCTAGTAAAGCAAAAGCCAGAAAGCAGCTTCTTGCTATAAAGGGGAGTTGTGAAACTAACAACAGAATCGTCAGAATCTTATGAGTTTACATTGTTTTCGGGAGCTTGCCTTTTCGAGCCTCTATCCTTTTCCAAAATGAAGACAAGGCACCCGACTATTTACGAAGAATATGAGGCATTTGGAAAGTTTATAAGTTCAAAACTAGACAGTATAAACGACATAATTGGTGAGCATATGCCCCTTTACACTGCTGACAATCTTTTTGAACTGTATATTTATGGAGAAGTAGCAAGCAAAGGTCTTAGAAACCTTTTAATTTTCCAGTATGCTTATGATAAAATAGAAAATTCTACGAATCTCCGTAACAAAAGTACGCAAATGGCCTACTCCAAAATTTTCACGCCCCTTAAAATCATGGTTGAAACTCCGACAGACAAAAAAATCAATACAAGATAAATTTAGAAAACTTTATCTAATGTTTTATATGTCTTGTTGGTGAATTCCTCAGAAATGCAAATACCATGGCAGAGATGCTAAATGTCTTGAGCAAGTTAAGATTCATCCCTATCAGAACATACATTGACGAAAAGTTAAATTCTGAAATGAAAGAGAGCTGTAGACTCTCATTCAAAATGGAATTTGACTGTCACACAGTTGCTGATAATCATTAACAAAGTATCGTCCACCAGATAAAAAAAGCGAGCAGACCCGATGTTACATATTTGTGTTCAATGACCGTTGCAATAGTTTGTAAACTTTTTCTAGATACCAGACTATATCAGCTTGGAGCCAAGGCTGAACCAAAAGATATAAGTCAGAACTTTGCAGAGCAATTAATGTCGGAGAAATTCTGGTATAGGAAATACGCCCAGCACAAACTTTTGTGTTCAGCAGAACTATTGCTTAATAATGAAAATCCTAAAAAAAAACGATTCTGGAGGATTTACTTAAATTCCACTGTAAAGAAAACTTGAAAAAGGTGAGAACACTGAAGAAATAAAAGACTTGTTTGTTATGGGTTCTGAAAATGAAGAAGAAGATGATGATGCAGGCTCTATAATTACAAACACCATGATTTTTAATTGTCATTATTTTCGAAACCAAAATCATACTGATATACCCGAACAACATAAAGTAAAACACTCTTCAACACTAGCTATTCGATTGACATACATTATCCCTGGTTTGTCAAAAGGCATTAATGTGTTCAGGAAAATGTTTTCCAGGCAGATTGTTCAACAACATGGTTTTGGAACCCAGAAGTTTCTTACTTTTGACCAAAAACTATATCAGCTTGCCCAGCAAGAGTGTTCACTAGGTAACCAACAAATCTCTGAAATTTGTGCTATTTCTTGATGCATTCCATTGGCAGTGTACTATTTTAAAAACAATTATGTCGGCTTTCAGTGATGCCGGTCTGAGAGAACTTTTTGTTGCTTTGGGATATTTCGATGAAACAGAGTACAAATTCCTTCAGGAAGTCAAAGATGTGCATAGAACACACTATTGTCTAGAAGAACTTTGGTTTACATTAAATATTGAGCTTCTTTATTTGTTTATTTTTTATCAAAACTGGTAGAGAAGGAATTTTAATGTGCACACGTGTGTGCACACACACGTGTATGTGTGTGTGTGTGTGTGTGTGTGTGTGTGTGTGTGTGTGTGTGTGTGTGTGTGTGTGTGTGTGTGTGTGTGTGTGTGTGTGTGTGTGTGTGTGTGTGTGTGTGTGTGTGTGTGTGTGTGTGTGTGTGTGTGTGTGTGTGTGTGTGTGTGTGTGTGTGTGTGTGTGTGTGTGTGTGTGTGTGTGTGTGTGTGTGTGTGTGTGTGTGTGTGTGTGTGTGTGTGTGTGTGTGTGTGTGTGTGTGTGTGTGTGTGTGTGTGTGTGTGTGTGTGTGTGTGTGTGTGTGTGTGTGTGTGTGTGTGTGTGTGTGTGTGTGTGTG
Source organism: Artemia sp. Qi Xiang Cuo (assembly GCF_049724085.1). Lineage (NCBI taxonomy): Eukaryota > Metazoa > Arthropoda > Branchiopoda > Anostraca > Artemiidae > Artemia > Artemia sp. Qi Xiang Cuo. Next base: position 79,029,808 of record NC_142795.1, on the reverse strand, counting down.
TGTGTGTGTGTGTGTGTGTGTGTGTGTGTGTGTGTGTGTGTGTGTGTGTGTGTGTGTGTGTGTGTGTGTGTGTGTGTGTGTGTGTGTGTGTGTGTGTGTGTGTGTGTGTGTGTGTGTGTGTGTGTGTGTGTGTGTGTGTGTGTGTGTGTGTGTGTGTGTGTGTGTGTGTGTGTGTGTGTGTGTGTGTGTGTGTGTGTGTGTGTGTGTGTGTGTGTGTGTGTGTGTGTGTGTGTGTGTGTGTGTGTGTGTGTGTGTGTGTGTGTGTGTGTGTGTGTGTGTGTGTGTGTGTGTGTGTGTGTGTGTGTGTGTGTGTGTGTGTGTGTGTGTGTGTGTGTGTGTGTGTGTGTGTGTGTGTGTGTGTGTGTGTGTGTGTGTGTGTGTGTGTGTGTGTGTGTGTGTGTGTGTGTGTGTGTGTGTGTGTGTGTGTGTGTGTGTGTGTGTGTGTGTGTGTGTGTGTGTGTGTGTGTGTGTGTGTGTGTGTGTGTGTGTGTGTGTGTGTGTGTGTGTGTGTGTGTGTGTGTGTGTGTGTGTGTGTGTGTGTGTGTGTGTGTGTGTGTGTGTGTGTGTGTGTGTGTGTGTGTGTGTGTGTGTGTGTGTGTGTGTGTGTGTGTGTGTGTGTGTGTGTGTGTGTGTGTGTGTGTGTGTGTGTTTTTGTGTTTTTTTGTGTTTGTGTGGGTGTTTTTTGGTTTGTGTTTGTTTTCGACAGCGCTAGGTGGTTTTCTTGCTTGTGTTAGTGTGTGCGTGTGTTTGTGAGTTCATTTGTGTGCGCGCTCTTGTGTTCTCTTGTGTGTGTTTGTGTTTTTGTGTTTGCGTTTGTTTATGTGTGTGTGTGTGTGAGGGTGTCTTAGAGTAGTTGTAGTGCTATAGTGTAGACTGAATTGCTTGCGAAAACCCAACTGAATGACTTGAAAATAAAATTTTTAACAAGAAATGTCTGAAAAATGTTTTGTGGGGGAGATGTGATGACAGGGGGGTGTCTTAGAGTACCTATAGTGTAGTACTGTAGGCTGAATTGCTTGCGAGAACTCAAATGAATGAGTTGAAATAATATTTTTAAGAGGAAGTGTCTCAAAAGTGTTTTTTAGGGGGGATGGGGCGATGACAGGGGTGTCTTAGAGTAGTTATAGTGGTGTACTTTAGGCTGAATTGCTTATGAGAACCCAAATGAATAACTTGAAATAAGATTTTTAACTAAAATGTATGAAAAGTGTTTGAAATGTTTGTCTTAGAGTAGTTATAGTGTAGTACTGTAGGCTGAATTGCTTGCGAGAACCCAAATGAATAACTTGAAATAAGATTTTTAACTAAAATGTATGAAAAGTGTTTGAAATGTTTGTCTTAGAGTAGTTATAGTGTAGTACTGTAGGCTGAATTGCTAGCGAGAACTCAAATGAATGAGTTGAAATAAAATTTTTAAGAAGAAATGTCTGAAAAGTGTTTTTTTTTGGGGGGGGGGGGTGACAGGGGGTGTCTTAGAGTAGTTATAATGGTGTACTGTAGGCTGAATTGCTTGCGAGAACTCAAATGAATGAGTTGAATAAGATTTTTAACTAGAAATGTCTGAAAATTGTTTTGTGGGCAGATGTGGTGATTGGAGAGAGGTGTCCTAGAGTAGTTATAGTGCTGTACTTTAGGCTGAATTGCTTGCGAAAACCAAAATGAATGACTTGAAATAAAATTTTTAACAAGAAATGTCTGAAAAGGGTTTTTTGGGGAGATGTGGCGATGACAGAGGGGTGTCTTAGAGTAGTTATAGTGTAAAATTGTCAGTTGGGCACGTTAGTGGAACAAGGCAGGATAACAATAAATGTACGCTTGTCTTCTTAGTTATCTAGGTTAGAGTGTGTTACATTGGAAGGGAATGACTTTCCAAGTCCTGGCGGGGTCATGAACTCTAAAAAAAATTAATGGTGTTTCTAGAAAAAAATGAAACGCCGAAAAAGAAAGGCTTTTTGGCGAAAAATGTTAAAATGGTTTTATCTGGCAGTGAGGGATGCGCAATCAGTGTGTACCGCCATTAAGTTAGGGGAAAAAAGCTATGGGGGTTTTGGGCGAAAAAAAAAGAAACGCAAAAAAGAAAGGCTTTTGGGCCAAAAATGTCAAAATGGTATTAGCTGGCAGTGAGGGATGTGCAATCATTACTTAAAGTGTGTAGCGTCATTAAGTTAATGAAAAAAAAAGTATTACGTGACACTGTTGGACAATCATTACGTAAGGTGTGGGCTATAAGTGGAGATTCCCCCATGGGTTCCTGTGGTAGGGTTACGCAAATTGTGTCAAGCATATTAGACCTGTCTGTTTTAAATTGGATAAGTTGTATGAAATCATTGAAGTCCAGAGGGGTGTGTCATGGAGTCTTGCCAAATTTTTTCCCTTTAATAGAACCGGTAACTGCATTGCGTAGGTGTGAGGGGCTGGTAACTCCACTTATCTGACTCTTTAATGGCGAGGGTGTGTCGCGTGGTGCAACATACGCATGAAACGGGGGTGAGGTGTTAGGAGGTTATCATTAAAACTTGTGTATTATACATTCCAAGTAATCATATAATATAAAACTGAAATCGTTTAAGTCTTGCCATCCATCTACTAGAAACAGGGATGCCATGCCGTCAGAGGGCATGCTATAGAAAAACAAAGGGGTGTGTCATAGAACAAACAAAAGGGTGTCATAGAAAAAACAGCTGACGTAACCATTGAACTCTTGCCAAGGACGGGAGTGACGCCTAAAAACAGATGTGCCGTGACGTCAGAGGGCTGTCACAGAAAAACAAAAGGGGCTTGTCATAGAAAAAACACCTGACCTAACCGAGCCATTGAACTCTTGCCATGGACATTTAACTCTTGTCAAAAATGTCAAAAAAAGAAACGCCGAAAAAAAAGGCTTTTGGGCGAAAAATGTCAAAATGGTATTAACTGGCAGTTAGGGTTGTGCAATCATTACTTAAAGTGTGTACCGTCAATAAGTTAATGAAATAAAAAGTATTACGTGACACTGTTGGACAATCATTACGTAAGGTGTGAGCTATAAGTTGAGATTCCCCCATGGGTTCCTGTGGTTTTCTTTAAAATGAGCCATTGAACAACTCTCTACGACGTTCCAGTGCCAAGCTATCTGTGGAAAAGAAGAAAAAAGAAAAAAAAATGCCGTTTGGGCAGAATGCTATAGTAGCTGCCACTTTTCTTGATTTTCAAGCCAATATATTTCCCTTGCTGTTAAAGCAAAATAACAGACAGTTTCCCATATAGGGGTTTTGGACAAGGCGGTTCTAATGGTGTACTTTTTGTTTTGGTCTGACTCTGTTTTTAGGAGTAATGGTTTATTATATTTCTTAACATTGGGCGTGATCGTCTCTTACTAGGTTGCTAGCTACCGCTGCAACCCGGATTATTATATTTCTTATCATGGGACGTAATAGTCTCTTACTAGGTTGCAAGCAACCGCTGCAACCCAATCCCATATAGGTTTTGGACAACCTATATGGATGGATTGGTATTGTAATAATTGTCTTTTAATATAGAATTTAACGTCTAAACGAAACTTCTTTTAATAACTACTAGATGAGATACTCTGTACTAACACCATTTTTGATGAAATATATCGATCCTTTATGTAATAAACCCCTGGTTTAAAAAGGGCAAATAAACACGCATCCGTGATCTTTCTTCTGACAAAAAATACAAAATTCCTCATTTTTGCATATAGGAGCTTGAAACCTCTACAGTGGGGTTCTCTAATACGCTGAATCAGATGGTGTGATTTTCATTAAAATTCTATGCCTTTTAGGGGGTGTTTTTCCTTTTTTCGAAAATTAGTCAGATTTTCTCGGGCTCTTAACTTTTGTGGGGTATAACTAAACTTGATGAGACTTACATATTTAAAATCACCATAAAAGTCCGATTCTCTTGATTTATCTATCGGTATGAAAATTCCGCTGTTTAGAGTTGCGGTTACTATTGAGACGGGTCGCTCTTACTTACAGTTCGTTACCACGAACTGTTTGATATATTTCAACTGAGATGAAATAAAATTAATGTCATAAGAAATGGCTTAGCGAGTCAATTGAAGCAAAAGGAAAACCAAACTACTCTTAAAATCTCCAAGTATTTTCTGGTTTGAATTAAAAAATGGAAATTATTGACCAGACACCATAAATATTTTTGCAATTTGCAGTTAAATAAAATCATTTTATTTAAAATTTTTAGGAATTATTCTAGTTTCAGTTGACAAATAAGATTTGTTTAAGGAACCAAGCAGCTAAATAAGCCCAATATATGCAATGATATGTTCCTCGAATGATCGTCTTTTAATGTATTCGGTTACTATTCAGACGAGTCGCTATTACTATACAGTTTGTTACCACGAACTGTTTGATAACCTATACGATTATAGTAGAATGCTAATATGGAATTCTAGGGCGCCCCTGTACCAAACAGGTTTCTGGTAGGTATAGTATTCTACCGGTCCTATAGGTAAACATTTCTACAGGGCATTACACCTTTTCAAAGAGATTTACGCAATTTACCAGATTTTTAGTTCATGATATATACGTCTTTTTAAGGATAAACCTGTATTATAAAACCAGCGCGTCTTGTTTCGCTGTTAATATATTCAATTATTTTTTGTATATATTCAGGTTTCAAATTAGGATTTTCAACAGTTTGAATAGTTCATTGGTCTTCTGGATTTGCCTCACATTGCGTTATACTATGTACCATCTTGTACTAGTTAGGACCTTGCATAACGTGTTATGAAGGACAAGTTTTTTCTGACACAATTTACAGACCAGATTTCTACTTCATATATTTTTTTGATAACTTGATAGGTGATTTGAATAAAAGGAATTCAAATATTTTGTCTATGAAATAGAAGCTAACTCAATTTGCAAAAAGGTATTCAATTTGCACAACTCTGATCTGATTGAATTGTCGCCGACAATGAGATTTAATCACTGCTAAGCCTATTGTGATTGCGAGAGAGTTATCCCAATTTACAGCTTAGTGTTAACTGACAGACTTCCAAATACGAACATTTTGAAAAGCAGACAAAAATCAGACATTATAATCAGAATTATTTGATTAACATTTAAAAAGGGGTAATGAGATATATGATCTATATAATACACAAGTGATGTTTGATAAGTATTGTCAATTTAAAATAGGATCTGACGTCCCCTTCGTCCCCCCCCAATTTCTGAAGGCAGGGAGGGGAGGAGTCAATTTCGGAGGCCCGAAGGAGTTGTTAACTCGGGTAATTTGTTATAAATTTGAAAAATGCCTAACGACGAATCGGAAATGGTTGATTAACATTTGCAAAAAAAAGGGTAATGGGATTTGCGAATTGGAGGAGATTTGGCGGTTATGAACTGTATAATACACAAGTGATGTTTTGGAGAGTATTGTGAATTTAAATAGGATCTAACGTTCCCCGGGGGTTTAGTTAAATTGGGTTGAGTTGCAAGAAGGTTCAGTAGTACGAGAGTTCAGTAGCACGGGGGGTTCAGTTGTACAGGGTTTCGGTTATACAGGGGTTCAGTTACATGGAGGGTTCATTTGAACGAGGGGGCGGGATTTGCAACTTGGAGGAGATGGGGTGATAGTGTACTGTATAATACACAAGTGATGTTTTGGAGAGTATTGTCAATTTAAAATAGTTTATAAATAAAAAAAAATAACAAGAAATGGCTGAACAGTGTTTTGAGGGAGATGGACGGCATGGAGGGTTGAGATGCACGAGAGTTCAGTTAAAGGGGGGGGGTACAGTTACATGGAGGTTTAGTTAAATGGGGATCGAGTTGCATGAGGGGTTCAGTAGCACGAGGGTTCAGTAGCACAAGGGTTCAGTTATACAGGGGTTCAGTTACAGGGGGGAGGGGGGGGATTGTTACCTGATTCTTTTATTCTAACTTAACTTGTAGGAATAGAACTTCATTCCATTGACTAAATCAGTTTATTCATCTATGATGGTGAACAATAAGACCATTAATTCTCCGTATCCTTCTTCTTCTTCTGATCATGCGCCCATGCCTCCCATGCCTCCTTCTCATTTAGGTTCAGTTGACGTCTTAATATCCAATAAAAGTTGCATATTCCACTTGGTCTTCATACCTCGTAATATCCGTCATGAGTGATTTAGTGGGAGTCATCGATCTTAGGTTCTCGATCTATACATGAAAATTAAAAGGTTTAAAATATATGGAATTTTTATAAGCTTTAATGGACAAAAATACACTAAAAGACGGTTCCCGTGAAATTATTGCAGTTTTCTATAAAAATGAACGATTTTCAATGCGAAGATTTGTTAGTGTTAGGGATAGTTTGCTACTTTGGACAGAAAATTTTTATCACAATAAAAAAATTGTTACTTCTAAGAAAAAATTTAGTATCTTTCGCAGAAAACTTGCTAGTTCAAACAGAAAACTTGTTACCATAATTTTCTGAGCAGAATTTCTTAGCCTTTCATAGGTATGTGTTGTCTGAAACCTATGATTTGGGATGGTTAATTTGCTATTATTGACTTTTCAGAGCTAGGTTTCTTAGCCTTTCATAGGTGTGTGCTGTCAGAAAATTATGATTTGGGATTGTAGTTTGCTTTTTTGACCTTTCAGAGTTAGGATTCTTAGTCCCTCATAGGTGTTTGTTGTCTGAAACCTATAGTTTGGGATGAGTAGTTTGCTATTTCAGGCTTTTCTGAGCTAAGGTTTCTTATTATTTCGTAGGTGTGTGTTGTCTGAAACTCATGATTTGAGGTATGTAATTTTCTATTTCCGACTTTTCATAGTCAGATTTCCTAGTCTTTCGTAGGTGTGTGTTGTCTGAAACCTATGATTTGGAGTGGGTGGTTTGCTATTTTTTGACTTTTCTGAGCTGACTTTCTTAGCCTTTTATAGGGTGTGTTGACTGAAGCCTATGATCTGGGATGGGTAGTTTGCTATTTTTGACTTTTCTGAGCTAGATTTCTTAGTCTTTCATAGGCGTGTATTGTCAGAAAATTATGATTTGGGATGTGTAGTTTGCTTTTAGGACTTTTCAGAGCTATGATTCTTAGTCTCTCATAGGCGTTTGTTGTCTGAAACTTCTAGTTTGGGATGAATAGTTTGCTGAGAAGTTAACTTTAGTATTTTATGGTTTTATGTGCCTGAAATCATGAATTAGAATAGGTAATTATCTGTTTAGGGTTTTCAGACCTAGGTTTTGTAGATTTTCGTGCGTGCTCGACTCCTGGGGTTTATTATTTGAGAAGTTAACTTTAGTATTTAGTGGTTTTACGTGCCTGAAATTTTGAATTAGAATATTTAATTAGCTGTTTAGGTTTTCAGACATAGGTTTTTAGATGTTCATGGGTGTTGGGTTCCTGGAGGGTTTTATGACTCCAGATGAATTCAGATGGTTTTAGGACTCATCCCCCAAGCTATAACTCCCTTCAACCTTGATCGAAGGTATAAAAGTTTGAAAAACTATTTTTCTGATTAAAAACTACATCTATAACTTACAACATAATGAGGCTGCATGACACAGAATTTTTCAGTTACATAGAGTACATTGACCCCTCACCTCAATGAATTCCACGGGTTTTATGACTCCTCCCCACAATGAATTCAGATGGTTTTAAGACTCATCTCACTAGTCACAACTCCGTTCAACCTTGAGCGAAGGTATGAAAGTTTGATGAAGTATTTCTCTACTTAAAAACTACATTAATAGCCTCCAAGATGATAGGACTGTATGACACCAAATTTATCAGTTTGAAAAAATCATCTTGTGGTTTTATATTCGAATGTGCTTTTTTATTATTGTCTATGGATCTCGAAGAAATTGACTGTTATCATTGGATAGTGAACTATAATCTGTTTGAGTATGATAAAAGCTTGTGGAGTACTACATTACGTTAAATAAACAGACTGGGATTCTATGATAGAGTGATTACACCACTTAATAATATTGGTCAGGAACTGAGAAATGTTCAGGAGGAAGTCAGTGAAATTTGCAGCTTTTTCGGAGTTGAATCACTCTATGCAAAGGGTAATGTACCTACAGATAAAGTTTTAATTCAAAAGTGTGACCCTAGGATTCCACTTCTCAATCTAGAAGAGTTTAAATGTCCTAAATTTGAAGGGGGTTATCACCGTCCTGAAGACGAGGTTAGATTCTTCACACAGTGGATACCTAAGGACATACCTGATCGTGATAAATCCATAAGACATGTTATAAACTATTCTATATCATATGACCATCGTTTGTGGATGTTTAAGAGTAAACTCTATGTACTGTTTTTATGTAAACGTTTGTTGTCGTTTTTTTTTTCTCAAAAAAAATCCGTTAAAACATTTAAGCAATAAATATCTTTAAGCTTAACCCGTCTTTATTCTTTAGAATAGTTCTATTATAAGCAAGTAACAAACTCTTTCCTGAAGTCACCTCTTGGATACACAATGCAGAAACTTCATTTAAGAAACTATGAAAAAGTTGTAAGTAAGTAAGTAACAAATTCTTTCTTGAAGTCACCTCTTGGATACAAACTCTTAATTGTTTTCACGACTTAGATATACGATGTAGAAATTTGATTCAAGAAATTATGAAGAAATTCTCAGTAAGTAACAATTTCTTTCTTGAAGTCAACTCTCGGATACACAATACAGAAATTTCATTCAAGAAATTATGAAAATATTTGTAAGTAAGTAACAAACTCTTTTTTGATTGCACCTCTTGGATATACAGTACAGATACTTCATTCAAGAAATTATGAAAAAATCACAAGTAAGTAACTTTTTTTTCTCTTTATCACAAACAATTTTCACTTAGCTACACGATATAGAAATTTAATTCAAGAAATTATGAGAAAATTCTCAGTAAGTAACAATTTCTTTCTTGAAGTCAACTCTTGGATACACAATACGGAAATTTCATTCAAGAAATTATGAAAATATTTGTAAGTAAAAAACAAACTCTTTATTGACTTGAATTCACCTACTGTATAAACAGACATTTCGTTCAAGAAATTATGACAAAATTCTAAGTAAGTAACAAACTCTTTATTGTTTTCATGACTTAGATACACGATGTAGAAATTTAATTCAAGAAATTATGAAAAAATTCTCAGTAAGTAACAATTTCTTTCTTGAAGTCAACTCTTGTGTAGAAATTTCATTCAAGAAATTATGAAAAAATTCTCAGTAAGTAACAATTTCTTTCTTGAAGTCAACTCTTGGATACACAATACGGAAATTTCATTTAAGAAATTATGAAAAAATTGTAAGCAAGTAACAAACTCTTTCCTGAAGTCACCTCTTGGATACACAATGCGGAAACTTCATTTAAGAAATTATGAAAAAATTGTAAGCAGGTAACAAATTCTTTCTTGAAGTCACCTCTTGGATACACAATACAGAAATTTCATTAAAGAAATTATGGAAAAAATTTAAGTAAGTAGCAGATTCTTTCTTGAATTCACCTGTTGGATAAAAGACAATTCATTCCTTTCAAGAAGTTATGACGAAATTCTAAGTAAGTAACAAAGTGTTTATTGTTTTTTCGACTTTGATATACGATGTAGAAATTTAATTCAAGAAATTATGAAAAAATTCTCAGTAAGTAACAATTTCTTTCTTAGAGTCAACTCTTGGATACACAATACGGAAATTTCATTCAAGAAATTATGAAAATATTTGTAAGTAAGTAACAAACTCTTTATTGATTTCACCTCTTGGATATGCAGTACAGATACTTCATTCAAGAAACCATGAAAAAATTGTAAGTAAGTAACAAATTCTTTCTTGAAGTCACCTCTTGGATACACAATACAGAAATTTCATTAAAGAAATTATGAAAAAATTGTACGTAAGTAGCAAATTCTTTCTTGAATTCACCTGCTGGATAAACAAAAAGACATTTCGTTCAAGAAATTATGACAAAATTCTAAGTAAGTAACAAACTCTTAATTGTTTTCACGACTTAGATATACGATGCAGAAATTTAATTCAAGAAATTATGAAAATATTTGTAAGTAAGTAACAAACTCTTTATTGATTTCACCTCTTGGATATACAGTACAGATACTTCATAAGTAAGTAAAAAACTCTTTATTGTTTTCACGAGTTAGATATACAATGTAGAAATTAAATTCAAGAAATTATGAAAAAATTCTCAGTAAGTAACAATTTCTTTCTTGAAGTCAACTCTTGGATACACAATACGGAAATTTCATTCAAGAAATTATGAAAATATTTGTAAGTAAGTAACAAACTCTTTATTTCACCTCTTGGATATACAGTACAGATACTTCATTCAAGAAATTATGAAAAAATCGCAAGTAAGTAACTTTTTTTCTCTTTATCACAAACAATTTTCACTTAGCTACACGATGTAGAAATTTAATTCAAGAAATTATGAAAAAATTCCCAGTAAGTAACAATTTCTTTACGATGTAGAAATTAAATTCAAGAAATTATGAAAAAATTCTCAGTAAGTAACCATTTCTTTCTTGAAGTCAACTCTTGGATACACAATACGGAAATTTCATTCAAGAAATTATGAAAATATTTGTAAATAATTTCTAAGACCACACTGGCTAATCATGATACAACGAAACAATAATAAAAAAGAGAAAAACGAGGATTATACAAGCCAGTGAAGAGGTCTTGACCGAAATATTTGCATTTTAGTTCATATGTTTCACTGGCTTGTATAATCCTCGTTTTTCTCTTTTTTTTATTATTGTTTCGTTGAAAATATTTGTAAGTAAGTAATAAACTCTTTATTGATTTCACCTCTTGGATATACAGTACAGATACTTCTTTCAAGAAATTATTAAAAAATCGCAAGTAAGTAACTTTTTGTTTCTCTCTTTATCACAAATAATTTTCACTTAGCTACACGATGTAGAAATTTAATTCAAGAAATTATGAAAGAATTCTCAGTAAGTAACAATTTCTTTCTTGAATTCAACTCTTGGATACACAATACGGAAATTTCATTCAAGAAATTATAAAAATATTTGTAAGTAAGTAACAAGCTCTTTATTGATTTCACCTCTTGAATATACAGTACAGATACTTCATTCAAGAAACATGATTAAACACGTTTTGAAACTACATGCTATTTGCTTGCCTTTGCTTGGCATCTTTCCAAACGAGCGGGGATTCCCCACAGGATCCTACACATTGCAAAAAAGTGGCCAGTACGAAAACTCCACGTTTTCAACCAGACTGGTTTTTTAGACATCACCAATAAAATATGCAAAGTCGACATAGCTTTATTTCATTTTTCAAGGTTAATTTAGACGAGGTTACGTGCGCGCACGTAACCTCGTCTAAATTAACCTTGAAAAAAATGAAATAAAATACGAAGGGGACGTTAGATCCTATTTTAAATTGACAATACTTATCAAACATCACTTGTGTATTATACAGATCATATATCTCATTACCCCTTTTTAAATGTTAATCAAATAATTCTGATTATAATGTCTGATTTTTTGTCTGCTTTTCAAAATGTTCGTATTTGGAAGTCTGTCAGTTAACACTAAGCTGTAAATTGGGATAACTCTCTCGCAATAACAATAGGCTTAGCAGTGATTAAATCTCATTGTCGGCGAAAATTCAATCAGATCAGAGCTGTGCAAATGGAATACCTTTTTACAAATTGAGTTAGCTTCTATTTCATAGACAAAATATTTGAATTCCTTTTATTCAAATCACCTATCAAGTTATCAAAAAAATATATGAAGTAGAAATCTGGTCCGTAAATTGTGTCAGAAAAACTTGTCCTTCATAACACGTTATGCAAGGTCCTAACTAGTACAAGACTAGTAACTAGTACAACTAGTACATAGTATAACGAAATGTGAGGCAAATCCAGAAGACCAATGAACTATTCAAACTGTTGAAAATCCTAATTTGAAACCTGAATATGTACAAAAAATAATTGAATATATTAACAGCGAAACAAGACGCGCTGGTTTTATGATACATTTTCATCCTTAAAAAGACATATATATCATGAACTAAAAATCTGGTAAATTGCGTAAATCTCTTTGAAAAGGTGTAATGCCCTGTAGAAATGTTTACCTATAGGACCGGTAGAATACTATACCTACCAGAAACCTGTTTGGTACAGGGGCGCCCTAGAATTCCCTATTAGCATTCTACCGATTATATTGTCATTCATCAAGCTTGTAGACAAAAATGCAGTTTTTTGTCAAAATTGATTCGATTTTAAAAACTATTTTATTTTAATTACAAAAGGCACTAGATGTAACAATTTCCTTTAAAATGAGCCAATATACAGGTCTCTATGTATTTCCAGTGCCCAGCTATCTGAGGAGGAAAACAGCGAAAAAAAAACAATAAGGATGCCGTTTATGCAAAATATCGTAGTAGCTGGCACTTTTATGATTTTCAAGCCAATATATTTTCCCTTGTTGTTCAAGCCAGAGGACGGTAAGTTTCCTATATAGAGTGTTCGGAGAAGCCAGTTCTAATGGTGTGATTTTTGTTTTGATCTGACCCTATTTTTAGGAGTTATGAATTATTATATTTCTTAGCATTAGACGTGATCGTCTCTTACTAGGATGATAGCAACCACTGCAACACGGAAAAAAACAATTCGAAAACCTCAAAACAAAAACATCAAAAGTTATAAGTTCAGTATAAATCGTTGTTAGAAAAACATCTCTTTTCTTCTAAGTACTAGGTTTCTAGCTAACGCGACAAACCGGATCTTGACAGACACCATCTATGATGAACGGCATTTATACTTTTAGTAACTCTTTTTCGACATGAACCGTATCGATCCTTTATGTATTAATTGCAAAAGGCACTAGATAAAATGAGCCATTATACAGCTCTATATGATTTCCCAGTACCCATCTAGCGGAGGAGAAAAAAACGGAAAGAAAAAAGATGCCTTATGTGGAGTATATCGTGGTTTTAGCCACTTTTCTTGATTTTCAAGCCAATATATTTTCCCTGTTGTTCAAGCCAAATGACGGTGAGTTTGCTATATAGAGATTTTGGATAAGGCGGTTCTAATAGTGTACTCCTTGTTTTCATCTGACTCTATTTTTAGGAGTTATGGGCTACTTATTGTTTACTATGGGACGTGATCGTCTCTTACTAGGTTGCTAGCTACCGCTGCAACCCCGATTTAGTTTGATATTCAGCTATCAATAAATCCTATTTGTAGTATCGATCTTTTATGTATCTGAACTAAAACTAAAATAAGATAAAATCGATTTTTTTAATTTTAACTTAATCACTCAATATGTTTATAATACTATACAGTTCGTTACCACGAAATGTTTGAATGGTATCCATATTCCGTTTTTTAAATTTTCAGTTGCTATTGAGACGAGTCGCTCTTACTATACAGTTCGTTACCACGAACTTTTTCATTTTCTGAATAATCAAATATCTTTGAAAAGCCACAGTATGAAAAGACATCAAAAATGCAGTTTTTTGTAAAAAGTGATTCTATTTTTATATATTTTTTTTATTAAAAAAGTCACTACAACTTTTAATTTCAACTTAAATGAGCCCTCTCGCGACAATCTACAGCCACTGGGTGGATACGATCTCCCCTGGTAACAAAAAAAGGCAAATAAACACGCATCCGGGATCTTTCTTCTGGCAAAAAATACGAAATTCTACATTTTTGCAGATAGGAGCTTGGAACTTCTACAATAAGGTTCTCTAATACGCTAAAACTGATGGTGCGATTTTCATTAAGATTCTAGGACTCTTAGGTTTTTTTCCCCTTTTTTCGAAAATAGGGCAGATTTTCTAAGGTTCGTAACTTTTGATGGGTATAACTAAACTTGATGAAACTTACATATTTGAAATCATCATAAAAATCCGACTCTTTTTATGTATCTATGGGTATCAAAATTCCGTTTTTTAGAGTTTCGGTTACTATTGAGACGGGTCGCTCTTACTATGCAGTTCGCTACCACGAACTGGTTGATAAGAATAAACTTGACAAAACTTATCAAACAGTTCGTGGTAACGAACTGTATAGTAAGAGCGACTCGTCTCCATAGTAAACGAAACTCTAAAAAACGGAATTTTATACATATATCAATAGATACATCAAAAGAACTGTATTTTTATGCTAATTTTCAATATTTAAGTTTCATCAAGTTTGATCTTACTTATCAAAAGTTACGAGCCTGGGAAAATTAGCCCTATTTTAGAAAAAAGGGGAAACAACCCTCAAAAGTCATAGAATCTTAATGGAATTCACACAATCAGTTTCAGCGTATCAGAGAACCTTATTAGTAGGGGCTTCAAGCTCTTATCTGTAAAAATGTGGAATTTGGTATTTTTTGCTAGAAGAAAGATCACGGATGTGTGTTTATTTGCCCTTTTTTATAAATTAAAAATCAGCATAAAAATTTAATTCTTTTGATGTATCTATTGGTATCAAAATTGCATTTTTTTTTTAGAGTGTCGGTTACTATTGAGACGAGTCGCTCTTCCTTTGCAGTTCGTTACCCGAACTGTTTGACTAAATCTAAATTGAAGCTCTTTGGCCTCAGAGATAAATTCTTTTAAGTATATATATCACCTACTGTTAGGATGCTTTGCTATATGAACGTTTCATGGTGTAATGGTTAGCACTTAATACTTTAAATCCTGCGATTTGAGTTCAAATCCCGATGGAGCGTTTTTGTAACTTATAGCTTACTTATACTACCATTAATTCATTAATATTAATTAATATTTTAGTTACTAAGAGCCAGTATTCGATCCTGTATATGTTATAAATTTGAGAACGTCCTTGTTTTTCTCATCTTTCTCTTTGCTTTTGCCAGCAAGCTGTTTAGCTTCACTTTGAACTATTTTCTTATTCTTAAGTTTCCTTTTTCTTACTTGTGAAACCAACAATTCAATTCAATTTGTTTGATTTTTTTGTTTGTTTTTTGTTTGTTTTTTAGTAGTGCCATAAATAGAATTTTTGGTTGTGTTGTTTTGTTAGCCCGTCGGTGGGGGATATTGTTTTGTTTTTGTCTATTTATATTGAATTATGTGTTAGATCTTGGAGTTGGCCTAACGAACAGAGAGGTTCCTTGGCGTTTGTTTCTTGTAAATTATGTTCAAATAAAATTATAATCCTGGAAAAAAAAAAAAAAATAATTTTCTTATGGAGCTAAATTTTATCAGACGCTTTGTGTTTAAGTCTCGTATCAAGCATCAAAAACCTAATAAAAATAAAACTGGTTTTAAAGTTTTCAGGTATTTTTCTAGTTTAAATTAAAAGATCAAAATTGTTGCTTAGATACCCTAATTTTTTGCAGTTTATAACTTTAGTGATTGTGAACTGAAAACTAAAATAAAAAGATTTTTTTCCAATTTTTACGTAACGTCACTCATTACGTCATATATGGTTATTAGTACGCAATCGGTGTTAGGTATTACGTCACGTCACTTATTACTTCACATTTGTTTATGATTGCATAAAATATCAAATATCTTTGAAAAGACCGCAGCATGAAGAGACATCAAAAATACAGTTCTTTTTGAAAAAAGTGAGTCTATCTTTAAATCTTTTTGTTTTTTTATTAAGAAAGGCACTACAACTTTTAATTTCTTTTCAAATAAGCCCTCTCGCAAAATTGTAGGACTTCTGGGTCAATACCATCACCCCTCGTAAAGAAAAGGGGCAAACAAATAAACACGCATCCATGATTTTTCATCTGGAAAACAATACGTAATTCCACATTTTGCAGATACGAGTTTAAAACCTCTACAGTAAGGTTTTCAGATACGCTGAATCTGATGGTGTGATTTTCATTAAGATTCTATGTTTTTAGGGGGTGTTTTCCCTTTTTTGAAAATCTGGCAAATTTTTTCAGGCTCTTTACTTTTGATGGATAAAAGTAAACTTGATGAAACTTATATATTTGAAATTAGCATAAAAATCTAATTCTTTGGATGTATTTATTGATATTAAAATTCCGTTTTTTTAGAATTTCGGTTACTATTGAGACGAGTCGCTCTTATATACAGTTCGTTACCACAAACTGTTTGATTATTATCATGTCTTATATACAACTTAATTTTATAAGTCTACGAATTGTACAATGATAACACCCTCTTGTCATGGAGGTGACTGGGGCTCGAATCCTCGTCAGAGGGAATTTTTAATATATTGACTTTAAATATAACTGTACAAGCCTATACCATAGTAAAGTTGCCTATACAAGTTAGTATAGGTAATAGTTCGTTCTTTATTATAATCTTATTATAAAAGCTAACAAAAAATAAAACTAATATTAAAATTTTCAGGTATTTTTCTAGTTTTACTCAAAAAATCAGTATTATTGCTCTGACACCATAAATATTTGCAGTTTACATAATAGCCTTAGGGATCCTGAAGTTAGAACTAAAATAAAATAAAATTACCTTGTCGAGAGATGAGCATGTATAAATATTGCATTCACTTATTTACGTCATAAAAGTTTATAACCTATATACGATTATAACGTCATTCATCAAGCTTATACATGAAGATGCAGTTTTTTTTGGCGAAATTGATTCTATTATAAAACAAGGTATTTTATCTTTAATTACAAAAAGGCACTAGATGTAGCAATTTCCTTTAAAATGAGCCATTTTACAGCTCTCTATGATTTTCAAGTGCCCAGCTAGCTGAGGAGGAAAATCAAACGGAAAGAAAAAAGATGCCGTATGTGGAGAATATCGTGGTTACAGCCATTTTTCTTGATTTTAAAGCCAATATGTTTTCCTTTTTATTCAAGCCAAGGGACGGTAAGTTAGTTATATAGAGGATTTGGACAAGGCGGTTCTAATAGTGTACTTCTTGTTTTGATCTAAATCTTTTTTCAGGAGCTATGGGCTACTTTAGTTTTTACTATGGGGCGTGATCGTCTCTTCCTAGGTGCTAGCTACCATTGCAACCCGGATTTTATTTTACAGCTCAGCCGCTACAGCTCGTATATCTTTCTGAAAACGATTCGATTGGTTTCCGATTCGCTTACAGATAAAAGCTAACATTAATTAGACTAAAAAAGTGTCTCAAGGGGAATTTGGAATTGCAAGTTACTTGGATGCGAAACTCACATTTATTAAACTTTAAAATTTTACCAAAAAAACTTAAATTGCAAAAATATTTTGAGGATTCTGTTTCCTAATTCATAATGTTTTTGAGGTAACATTACGATTAAGAAAAAGACTAAATAAATTTTAAATCAGTCAAGAGTTCTGAGACTTGCTAAACTGGCAGATTGGTGCTTAAGTCCGGCGGATTAACACAAGTTAACCACAAATTTCAAAATATTGACTAAAGATATAAAGGGAATTGTCATAGATTACAGATCAGGTATTTGCAAAACTGTATTTTCTGGGGATGATGCCCCAAAGGCTGTGTTCCCAGCTGTGGTTCGACGTCCAAGACATGCAGGAGTAGAGGTAAACACAAACAGCTGGGATGTATGTGTAGGTGACGATACTCAAACGAAAAGGGGAATTTTGAGTCCCAAGTATCCTGGTAAACATGGGATTTTGAAAATTCTGGATTTTATACCCCCAGGACACGCAAATCCTGATAAATCTGTGTTCATTAGCAGAGGCTTCATTTTCCAAGATACTTTTCGGGATGAGCTAGACATGTTCATCCCAAGACATCATGACATGTGACATGAATACATCATTTCATTTTCCTTTCGAAAATACTAAAGCGAATAATACCGAAATCAAGCAAACAGTCTCAGAAAAAGACAAGATCTTCGACGAAGAGCGACAAAGACTCAGTCATACATTAGTAGAAAGGACCCTAGTACTCCCACGAGTACACCATATTTGGGCATAGAGTCCCTAGGGAGAACACATGTGATGTCAGTCCCAATCCCACACCAAATATGGGCATGGAATCCCTAGGGAGAACACGTTTCCGAGAAATGTCTCAGGGCGAAGTTTATTAATGTCTTTGGAGTTCGTTCAAGAGAATTGTTTCCAGGTGAAGTTTATTAATGTCTGACAGATGATGTCAAGGTTGATTGATTTGTCATGAAAGGAGAATTGTTTCCGAGCGAATGTTTTGATCTTAGAGATGAAGAGATTAACGCGGGTAAGTGTTTTCTAGTAATTTGAAATGTGACAGCGCAGGGATGTCAAAAACAAAAGGAACACGCAGAAATTACGTTTAGGGATTATTTGGGCGAAACCGCTTTAGACATTTTAGGGAATTATTTCGGTGAAACAGTTAGAGACATTTTAAAAGATGATTTTAGAAGATGTTTTAGAAGAGGATTTGAGGGTAAACTCTGTGGTCGTTATAATACACAAGTTCCATTTGAACAGTGTTGTGAGGTCTCCTAACCCAACCTTAAAGGGCTCCGATCTCCCTACCCCAACCCCGAAGGAAGCCCCCAGTCCCCAAAGGTCCCCCGGGCTCCCAGAGGGCCCCCGGCCCCCCAAAGGCCCCTGAGCCCCCATTTTTTTAATATTTTTTAAATTTGCGCATTTTGGGACACAAAATGGCCCCACCCCCCAACTTTTGACTCCCCTTTACGACAGTAGTATTTCTTCGGAATATATAGAGTCACAGTCACATTCTCTTGATTTTTCAAAGTTCATTTCGGATTTCTTTCGTTGAAATACAAGAGTTTGAATATATCAGAAAAGTTATGTTACGGCTTATCGTGTCACAGTTACATTCTCGTGATTTTTCAATGTTTATTTTGAATTTATTTCGTTGAAATGCAAGAGTTGGAATATTTCAGTAGTGTTTTGTTGTTGTTTATCCTGTCACAGTTACATTCTCTTTAATTTCCACGTTTATTGCGTATTTTTTTCATTGAAATACAAGATTTAGAATATTCATTAGTGTTTTATTGTAGTTTACATTGTCGCAGTTACATTTTCTTGAGTTTTCAAAGTTCATTTTGGATTTCTTTCGTTGAAACGCATGAGTAGCAATAATTCAGTTGTGTTTTGTTGAGGTTTATCGTGTCACATTTACATTCTCTTGATTTTCAAAGTTCATTGCGGATTTCTTTCATTGAAATGCAAGAGCTGGAATATTCAGTAGTGTTTTGTTGTAGTTTACCTTGTTGCGGTTACATTTACTTGATTTATCAAAGTTAATTTTGTATTTCTTTCGTTGAAATGCATGAGTTGGAATATTTCAGTAGTGTTTTGATATGGTTTATCGTGTCACAGTTACATTCTCTTGATTTTCAACGTTCATTGCGGATTTATTTCATTGAAATACAAGAGTTTGAATATTTCAGTAGTGTTTTGTTGTAGTTTACCTTGCCGCAGTTACATTTTCTTGATTTTTCAAAGTTCATTTTGGATTTCTTTCGTTGAAATGCAAGAGTTGGAATAATTCAGTATTGTTTTGTCGTGGTTTACCCTGTCACACTTTCATTCTCTTGATTTTTTAAAGTTCATTTTGAATTTCTTTCGTTGAAATGCATGAGTTGGAACATTTCAGTAGTGTTTTATCGTGGTTTACCATGTCGCAGTTACATTCTCTTGATTTTTCAAAGTTCATTTTGAATTTCTTTCATTGAAATGCAAGAGTTGGAATATTTCAGTAGTGTTTTGTTGTGGTTTATCGTGTCAAAGTTACATTCTCTTGATTTTTCAAAGTTTATTTTGATTTTTTTTCATTGAAATGCAAGAGTTGGATTATTTCAGTAGTGTTTTGTCACAATTTACCTTGTCACAGTTACATTCTCTTGATTTTTCAAAGTTCATTTTGAATTTTTATCGTTGAAGTGAATGAGTTGGAATAATTCAGTAGTGTTTTATCGTGGCTTACCCTGTAACACTTTCATTCTCTTGATTTTTCAAAGTTTATTTTGAAATTGTTTCGTTGAAATGCAAGAGTTGGAATATTTTAGTAGTGTTTTGTTGTGGTTTAGCTTGTCACAATTACATTCTCTTGATTTTTCAAAGTTCATTTTGAATTTCTTTCATTGAAATGCATGAGTTGGAACATTTAGGTAGTGTTTTGTCGTGGTTTACCTTGTCACAGTTACATTCTTGTGATTTTTCAAAGTTCATTTTGAATTTCTTTCGTTGAAATGCAAGAGTTGGAATATTTCGATAGTGTTTTGTTATACTTTATCGTGTAAGAGTTACAGTTTATTGATTTTTTAATGTTCATTTTGATTTTTTTCAGTAAAATACAGGAGTTGGATTATTTCTGTTGCATTTTGTCTATATTTTCATTGTAATTTTCAAGGTATTTGGATATTTAAAATTTCTTTTGGAATTTTTTTATTTTAAATGCATGAGTTTGAATAATTCAGTAGTGTTTTATCGTGGCTTACCATGTAACACTTTAATTCTCTTGATTTTTCAAAGTTCATTTTGAATTTCTTTCGTTGAAATGCAAGAGTTGGAATATTTTAGTAGTGTTTTGTTATGGTTTAACTTGTCACAATTACATTCTCTTGATTTTTCAAAGTTCATTTTGAATTTCTTTCATTGAAATGCATGAGTTGGAACATTTCAGTAGTGTTTTGTCGTGGTTTACCTTGTCACAGTTACATTCTTGTGATTTTTCAAAGTTCATTTTGAATTTCTTTCGTTGAAATGCAAGAGTTGGAATATTTCGATAGTGTTCTGTTGTGGTTTATCGTGTCACAGTTACATTCTCTTGATTTTTCAAAGTTCATTTTGATTTTTTTCATTGAAATGCAAGAGTTGGATTATTTCAGTAGTGTTTTGTCATGATTTACCTTGTCACAGTTACATTCTCTTGATTTTTAAAAGTTCATTTTGAATTTCTATCGTTGAAATGCATGAGTTGGAATAATTCAGTAGTGTTTTATCGTGATTTACCCTGTCACACTTTCATTCTCTTGATTTTTCAAAGTTCATTTTGAAATTCTTTCGTTGAAATGCAAGAATTTGAATATTTCAGTAGTGTTTTGTTATGATTTACCTTGTCACAATTACATTCTCTTGATTTTTCAAAGTTCATTTTGAATTTCTTTCATTGATATGCATGAGTTGGAACATTTAAGTAGTGTTTTGTCGTGGTTTACCTTGTCACAGTTACATTCTCGTGATTTTTCAAAGTTCATTTTGAATTTCTTTCGTTGAAATGCAAGAGTTGGAATATTTCAGTAGTGTTTTGTTGTGGTTTATCGTGTCACAGTTACATTCTCTTGATTTTTCAAAGTTCATTTTGATTTTTTTACTTTAAATTAAAGAGTTTGATTATTTCAGTAGTTTTTTATCATAGTTTAACATGTCACAAATAAGTTCTCTTGATTTTTCAAATTTAATTTTGCATTTTTTTTTTCATTGAAGTGTAAGAGTTGGAAAATTTCAGTAGTGTTTGTTCGATGTTTACCCTGTCACACTGTCATTATCTTAATTTTTCAAAGTTCATTTGGATTTCTTTAATTGAAATACAAGAGTTGATTTATTTCAGTTGTGTATAGTCATGGTTTACTTTGTCACAGCTACATTATTTTAATTTTTCAAATTTCATTTTTAACTTCTTTAGTTGAAAAAAAAGCGTTAGAATATTTCAGTAGCGTTTTGTCGTGGTTTACCATGATACAATTGCATTCTCTCGATTTTTCAAAGTTCTTTTGAATTTCTTTCATTGAAATGCAAGAGTTGGATTATTTCAGTAGTGTTTTGTCATGATTTACCATTTCACAGTT
Organism: Artemia sp. Qi Xiang Cuo; assembly: GCF_049724085.1. NCBI lineage: Eukaryota > Metazoa > Arthropoda > Branchiopoda > Anostraca > Artemiidae > Artemia > Artemia sp. Qi Xiang Cuo. The sequence goes on along the minus strand of NC_142795.1, from coordinate 79,008,162 downwards.
ACATTCTATTGATTTTTCAAAGTTCATTTTCGAGTTTTTTCGCTGAAATGTAAGAGTTGGATTATTTCAGTAGTGTTTCGTCGTGGTTTACCTTGTCACAGTTACATTCTCGTGATTTTTCCAAGTTCATTTTGAATTTCTTTCGTTGAAATGCAAGAGTTGGAATATTTCAGTAGTGTTTTGCCGTGGTTTACCCTGTCACACTTTCATTCTCTTGATTTTTCAAAGTTCATTTTTTTTTTCATTGAAATGCAAGAGTTGGATTATTTCAGCAGTGTTTTATCGTGGTTTACCTTGTCGCAGCTACATTCTCTTGATTTTTCAAAGTTCGTTTTGAATTTCTTTGGTTGAAAAATAAGAGTTGGAATATTTCAGTAGCGTCTTATCGTGGTTTACCATGATACTATTACATTCTCTCGATGTTTTAAAGTTAACTTGAATTACCTTCATTGAAATACAAGAGTTGGAATATTTCAGCAGTGTTTTGTCGTGGTTTACCTTGTCGTAGTTACATTCTCTTGATTTTTCAAAGTTCATTTTGGATTTCTTTCGTTGAAATGCAAGAGTTGGAATATTTCAGTAGTGTTTTGTTGTGGTTTATCGTGTCAGAGTTACATTCTCTTGATTTTCAACGTTCATTGCGGATTTCTTTCATTGAAATACAAGAGTTGGAATATTTCAGTAGTGTTTTGTTGTAGTTTACCTTGTCGCAGTTACATTTTCTTGATTTTTCAAAGTTCATTTTGGATTTCTTTCGTTGAAATGCAAGAGTTGGAATAATTCAGTATTGTTTTGTCGTGGTTTACCCTGTCACACTTTCATTCTCTTGATTTTTTAAAGTTCATTTTGAATTTCTTTCGTTGAAATGCATGAGTTGGAACATTTCAGTAGTGTTTTATCGTGGTTTACCATGTCACAGTTTCATTCTCTTAATTTTTAAAAGTTCATTTTGAATTTCCTTTGGTGAAATGCAAGAGTTGGAATATTTCAGTAGTGTTTTGTTGTGGTTTATCGTGTCAAAGTTACATTCTCTTGATTTTTCAAAGTTCATTTTGATTTTTTTCATTGAAATGCAAGAGTTGGATTATTTCAGTAGTGTTTTGTCACGATCTACCTTGTCACAGTTACATTCTCTTTATTTTTCGAAGTTAATTTTGAATTTCTATGTTTGAAATGAATGATTTGGAATAATTCAGTAGTGTTTTCTCGTGGTTTACCCTGTCACACTTTCATTCTCTTGATTTTTAAAAGTTTATTCTGAATTTGTTTCGTTGAAATGCAAGAGTTGGAATATTTCAGTAGTGTTTTGTTGTGGTTTAGCTTGTCACAGTTACATTCTCTTGATTTTTCAAAGTTCATTTTGAATTTCTTTCATTGAAATGCATGAGTTGGAACATTTCAGTAGTGTTTTGTCGTGGTTTACCTTGTCACAGTTACATTCTTGTGATTTTTCAAAGTTCATTTTGAATTTCTTTCGTTGAAATGCAAGAGTTGGAATATTTCGATAGTGTTCTGTTGTGGTTTATCGTGTCACAGTTACATTCTCTTGATTTTTCAAGGTTCATTTTGATTTCTTTCATTGAAATGCAAGAGTTGGATTATTTCAGTAGTGTTTTGTCATGATTTACCTTGTCATAGTTACATTCTCTTGATTTTTCAAAGTTCTTTTTGAATTTCTATCGTTGAAATGCAAGAGTTGGAATAATTCAGTAGTGTTTTGTCGTGGTTTACCCTGTCACACTTTCATTCTCTTGATTTTTCAAAGTTCATTTTGAATTTCTTTCATTGAAATGCAAGAGTTGGAATATTTCAGAAGTGTTTTTATATGGTTTACCTTGTCATAATTACATTCTCTTGATTTTTCAAAGTTCATTTTGAATTTCTTTCGTTGAAATGCATAAGTTGGAACATTTAAGTAGTGTTTTGTCGTTGTTTACTTCGTCACAGTCACATTCTCTAAACTCTCCGAGGTATATTTTGTGTCTCTTTAGGAGAAATGTCAGATTTGGAACGTTGCAGTCGTGCTTGATTTTGGTTTATCGCGTAAAAGTCATATTCCAGTGTTGTTTCTCAGTTCATTTTCATTTTTTTCAGTGAATTGACAGAGGCTGGTTATTTCGATAGTGTTTTATCGTGGTTTACCTTGTCAAAACTACATTCTGTTGATTTTTCAAAGTTTATTTTGCATTTCTTGCGTTGAAGTGTAAGAGTTGGGAAAAATTCAGTAGGGTTTTGTTGAGGTTTATCCTGTCAAACTTTCCTTATCTTGATTTTTCAAGGGTCATTTTGATTTCTTTAATTGAAAAGCAAGAGTTGATTTATTTCAGTAGTGTAGTGTCGTGGTTTACCGTGTCGCAGTTACATTCTCTTAATTTTTCAAAGTTCATTTTGAATTTATTTCGTTGCATAGCAAGAGTTGGAATAATTCTCTTGTTTTTTATCGCGTTTTACCATGATATAGTTACATTCTGTAGATATTTTAAAGTTCTTTTGAATTTCTTTCATTGAAATGCAAGATTTAGATAATTTCAGTAGTGTCTTGTCATGATTTACCATTTCACAGTTACATTCTATTGATTTTTCAAAGTTCATTTTCAAATTTTTTCGTTGAAATGTAAGAGTTGGATTATTTCAGTAGTGTTTCGTCGTGGTTTACCTTGTCACAGTTACATTCTCGTGATTTTTCAAAGTTCATTTTGAATTTCTTTCGTTGAAATGCAAGAGTTGGAATATTTCAGTAGTGTTTTGTCGTGGTTTACCCTGTCACACTTTCATTCTCTTGATTTTTCAAAGTTCATTTTAGATTTCTTTCATTGAAATGCAAGAGTTGGATTATTTCAGTAGTGTTTTGTTATGGTTTACCATGTCACAGTTACATTTTCTTGATTTTTCAAAGTTCATTTTGAATTTCTTTCGTTGAAAAACAAGATTTGAAATATTTTAGTAGTGTCATGTCGGGGTTTACTATAAAACAATTACATTCTCTCGATTGTTCAAAGTTAATTTGATTTACTTTCATTGAAATAGAAGAGTTGGGTTATTTCAGTAGTGTATTGTCGTGGTTTACCATGTCGCAGTTACATTCTCTTGATTTTTCAAAGTTCATTTTGGATTTCTTTGTTGAAAAACGGAATATTTCACTAGTGTGTTTTCGGGGTTTACCATAATACAGGTACATTCTCTAGATGTTTCAAAGTTCATTTTGAATTTCTTTCATTAAAATTCAAGAGTTGGGTTATTTGAGTTGTGTTTTTTAATGATTTACAATTTCATAATTAATTTATCTGGATTTTTAAAAGTTCATTTTATATTTTTTTTCTTTGAAATGCAAGAGTTTGATTATTTCAATAGTGTTTTGTCATGATTTACCTTGTCACAGTTACATTCTCTTAATCTTTCAAAGTTCATTTTGAATTTCTTTCATTGAAATGCAAGAGTTGGAATATTTCAGTAGTTTTTTGTTGTGGTTTACCTTGTCACAGTTACATTTTCTTAATTTTTAAATGTTAATTTTTTATATATTTCATTTAAATGAAAGAGTTGGAATATTTCAGTAGTGTTTTGATATGGTTTACCATTTCACAGTTACATTCTCTTGATTTTTCAAAGTTCTTTTTGGATTTCTTTCATTGAAATGCAAGAGTTGGAATATTTCACTAGTATTTTGTCATGATTTACCTTGTCACTGTTACATTTTCTTGATTTTTCAAAGTTCATTTTGAATTTCTATTGTTGAAATGCAAGAGTTGGAGTATTTCAGTAGTGTTTTGTCGTGGTTTACCATTTCACAGTTACATTCTCTTCATTTTTCAAAGTTCATTTTGAATTTCTTTCATTGAAATGCAAGAGTTGGAATATTTCAGTAGTGTTTTGTAATGGTTTACCTTGTCACAGTTACATTCTCTTGACTTTTCGAAGTTCATTTTGAATTTCTTTTGTTGAAATGCAAGAGTTTGAATATTTCAGTAGTATTATTTCGTGGTTTACTTTGTCACAGTTACATTCTCTTAATTTTTCAAAGTTCATTTTGGATTTCTTTCATTGAAATGCAAGAGTTGGAATATTTCAGTAGTGTTTTGTTGTGATTTACTTTGTCACAGTTACATTCTCTCGATTTTTCAAAGTTCATTTTGAATTTCTTTCATTGAAATGCAAGAGTTGGAATATTTCATTAGTGTTTTGTCGTGGTTTACCTTGTCACATTTACATTTTCTTGATTTTTTAAAGTTCATTTTGAATTTCTTTCGTTGAAAAACAAGAGTTGGAATATTTCTGAAGCTTCTTATCGCGTTTTACCATGATGCTGTTTCATTTTCTCGATTGTTCAGTCCATTTGGATGTCTTTCATTGAAATGCAAGAATTAGATTATTTCAGCAGTCTCTCGTCATGATTTAGCTTGTCGCAGTTACATTCTATTGATTTTTCAAAGTTCATTTTCAAATTTTTTCGCTGAAATGTAAGAGTTGGATTATTTCAGCAGTGTTTCGTAGTGTTTTACCATGTCGCAGTTACATTATCATAATTTTTCAAAGTTGATTTTGAATTTCTATCGTTTAAATTTAAGAGTTTGAATATTTCAGCAGTGTTTTGTAGTGGTTTTTCTTGTCCCAGTTACATTCTCTTGATTTTTCAAATTTGATTTTGATTTTTTTCATTGAATTGCAACATTTTGAATATTTCAGTAGTGTTTTACTATGGTTTACCATGTCAGAACTACATTATGTTTATTTTTCAAAGTTCATTTTGAATTTATTTAGTTTAAATTAAAGAGTTGGAATAATTCAGTAGTGTTTGGTCGTGGTTTACCCTGTCACACTTTCATTCTCTTGATTTTTCAAAGTTCATTTTAGATTTCTTTCATTGAAATGCAAGAGTTGGATTATTTCAGCAGTTTTTTTATCGTGGTTTACCTTGTCACAGCTAAATTCTCATGATTTTTTGAAGTTCATTTTTAATTTCTTTCTTTGAAAAATAAGAGTTGGAATATTTCAGTAGTGTCTTATCTGGGTTTACCATGTAACTATTACATTCTCTAGATTTTTCAAAGTTATTTTGATTTACTTTATTTGAAATACAAGAGTTGGGTTATTTCAGTAGGGTATTGTCGTGGTTTACCATGTGGCAGTTACATTCTCTTAATTTTTCAAAGTTCATTTTAAATTTCTTTCGTTGAAAAACAAGAGTTGGAATATTTCAGTAGTGTTTTGTCGTGGTTTACCATGATACAGTTACATTCAAAGTTACATTTCAAAGTTCATTTTGAATTTCTATCATTGAAATGCAAGAGTTGTTATATTTCAGCAGTGTTTTGTAATGGTTTACCTTGTCACAGTTTTTCAAAGTGTAATGGTTTACCTCTTGATTTTTCGAAGTTCATTTTGAATTTCTTTCATTGAAATGCAAGAGTTTGAATATTTCAGTAGTGTTTTGTCATGATTTATTTCGTGGTTTACTTTGTCACAGTTACATTCTCTCGATTTTTCAAAGTTCATTTTGAATTTCTTTCATTGTAATGCAAGAGTTGGATTATTTCAATAGTGTTTTGTTGTGCTTTACCTTGTCACAGTTACATTCTCTTAATTTTTCAAAGTTCATTTTGGATTTCTTTCATTGAAATGTGAGAGTTGGAATATTTCAGTAGTGTTTTGTCATGGTTTACCTTCTCAGAGTTACATTTTTCAAAGTTCATTTTGAATTTCTTTCATTGAAATGCAAGAGTTGGATTATTTCAGTAGTGTATTGTCGTGGTTTACCATGTCGAAGTTACATTCTCTTAATTTTTCAAAGTTCATTTTGAATTTCTTTCGTTGAAATGCAAGAGTTGGAATATTTCAGTAGTGTTTTGTAATGGTTTATCAAGATACAGTTACATTCTCTTGATTTTTCAAAATTCATTTTGGATTTCTTTTCGTTGAAATGCAAGAGTTGGAATTGTCACAAAGTTCATTGTGGATTTCTTTCGTTGAAATGTGTTTTGTTGTGCTTTACCTTGACACAGTTACATTTTCTTGATTTTTTTTAGGTTAGGTTAGGCTAGATCAAGTTAGGTTAGGTTAGGTTAAGTTAGGTTAGGTTAGCCTACTAACGCGCGCGTACGTTGGCTAACCTAACCTAATCTAACTTAACCTAACCTGACCTAACTTGATCTAGCCTAACCTAACCTAACCTAACAAAAATCAAGAAAATGTAATTGTGTCAAGGTAAAGCACAACAAAACATATTTCAACGAAAGAAATCCACAATGAACTTTGAAAAATCAAGAGAATGTAACTGTGACACTTCCAACTCTTGCATTTCAACGAAAAGAAATTCAAAATGAACTTTGGAAAATCGAGAGAATGTAACTGTATCATGGTAAACCACTACAAAACACTACTGAAATATTCCAACTCTTGCATTTCAACGAAAGAAATTCAAAATGAACTTTGAAAAATTAAGAGAATGTAACTGCGACATGGTAAACCACGACAATACACTACTGAATTATTCCAACTCTTGCATTTCAATGAAATAAATTCAAAATGAACTTGAAAAATGTAACTGTGAGAAGGTAAACCATGACAAAACACTACTGAAATATTCCAACTCTCACATTTTAATGAAAGAAATCCAAAATGAACTTTGAAAAATTAAGAGAATGTAACTGTGACAAGGTAAAGCACAACAAAACACTATTGAAATAATCCAACTCTTGCATTACAATGTAAGAAAAATAAAATGAACTTTAAAAAATCAAGAGAATGTAACATTGAAACGATAAACCACGACAAAACACTACTGAAATATTCCAACTCTTGCATTTCAACGAAAGAAATTCAAAATGAACTTTGGAAAATCAAGAGAATGTATCTTTGACAAGGTAAACCATGACAAAACACTACTGAAATATTCCAACTCTTGCATTTCAATGAAAGATATTCAAAATGAACTTTGAAAATCGAGAGAATGTAACTGTGACAAAGTAATCCACAACGAAACACTACTGAAATATTCCAACTGTTGCATTTCAATGAAAGAAATCCAAAATGAACTTTGAAAAATTAAGAGAATGTAACTGTGACAAAGTAAACCACGACATAATACTACTGAAATATTCCAACTCTTGCATTTCAACGAAAGAAATTCAAAATCAACTTCGAAAAATCAAGAGAATGTAACTGTGACAAGGTAAACCATTACAAAACACTACTGAAATATTCGTACTCTTGCATTTCAATGAAAGAAATTCAAAATGAACTTTGAAAAATTAAGAGAATGTAACTGTGAAATGGTAAACCACGACAAAACACTACTGAAATATTCCAACTCTTGCATTTCAACAATAGAAATTCAAAATGAACTTTGAAAAATCAAGAAAATGTAACTGTGACAAGGTAAACCATGACAAAACACTAGTGAAATATTCCAACTCTTGTATTTCAATGAAAGAAATCGAAAATGAACTTAGAAAAATCAAAAAAATGTAACTTTGACAAGGTAAACCACAACAAAACACTACTGAAATATTCCAACTCTTGCATTTCAACGATAGAAATTCAAAATGAACTTTGAAAAATTAGGAGAATGTAACTGTGAAATGGTAAACCACTACAAAACACTACTGAAATAATCCAACTCTTGCATTTCAACGATAGAAATTCAAAAAGAACTTTGAAAAATTAAGAGAATGTAACTGTGACAAGGTAAATCATGACAAAACACAAGTGAAATATTCCAACTCTTGCATTTCAATGAAAGAAATCGAAAATGAACTTTGAAAAATCAAGAGAATGTAACTGTGAAATGGTAAACCATATCAAAACACTACTGAAATATTCCAACTCTTGCATTTCAATGAAAGAAATTCAAAATTAACTTTGAAAAATCAAGAAAATGTAACTGTGACAAGGTAAACCACAACAAAACACTACTGAAATATTCCAACTGTTGCATTTCAACGATAGAAATTCAAAATGAACTTTGAAAAATTAAGAGAATGTAACTGTGTTAAGGTAAACCACAATAAAACACTACTGAAATAATCCAACTCTTGCATTTCAACGAAAGAAATCCGAAATGAACTTTGAAAAATCAATAGAATGTATCTGTGAAAAGGTAAACCATGACAAAACACTACTGAAATATTCCAACTCTTGCATTTCAACGAAAGAAATTCAAAATTAACTTTGAAAAATTAAGAGAATGTAACTGTGAGAAGGTAAACCACGACAAAACACTACTGAATTATTCCAACTCTTGCATTTCAACGAAATAAATCCAAAATGAACTTTGAAAAATTAAGAGTATGTAACTGTGACAAGGTAAACCACGATAAAACACTACTGAAATAATCCAACTCTTGCATTTCAATGAAAGAAATCCAAAATGAACTTTGAAAAATCATGAGAATATAACTGTGACAAGGTAAACAATGACAAAACACTACTGAAATATTCCAACTCTTGCATTTCAATGAAATAAATTCAAAATGAACTTTGAAAAATCAAGAGAATGTAACTGTGACAAGGTAAACCACAACAAAACACTACTGAAATATACCAGCTCTTGCATTTCAATGATATAAATTCAAAATGAACTTTGAAAAATTAAGAGAATGTAACTGTGACAAGGTAAGTCATGACAAAACACTACTGAAATAATCCAACTCGTGCATTTCAACGAAAGAAATCGAAAATGAACTTTGAAAAATCAAGAGAATGTAACTGTGAAATGGTAAACCACGACAGATCACTACTGAAATATTCCAACTCTTGCATTTCAATGAAACAAATTCGAAATGAACTTTGAAAAATCAAGAGAATGTAACTGTATCATGGTAAACCACGACAAAACACTACTGAAGTATTCCAACTCTTGCATTTCAACGAAAGAAATTCAAAATGAACTTTGAAAAATTAAGAGAATGTAACTGCGACATGGTAAACCGCAACAATACACTACTGAAATAATCCAACTCTTGTATTTCAATGAAAGAAATTCAAAATGAACTTTGAAAAATCAAGAAAATGAAGAGAATGAAAGTGTGACGGGGTAAACCACGACAAAACACTACTGAATTATTCAAACTCTTGCATTTCAATGAAAGAAATTCAAAATGAACTTTGAAAAATCGAGAGAATGTAACTGTGACAAAGTAAATCACAACAAACCACTACTGAAATATTCCAACTCTTGGATTTCAATGAAAGAAATTCAAAATGAACTTCTAAAAATCAAGAGAATGTAACTGTGACAAGGTAAACCATTACAAAACACTACTGAAATATTCCAACTCTTGCATTTCAATGAAAGAAATACAAACTGAACTTTGGAAAATTAAGAGAATGTAACTGTGAAATGGTAAACCACAACAATACACTGCTGAAATGATCCAACTCTTTCATTTAAAAGAAATAAATTCAAAATGAATTTAGAAAAATCAAAAGAACATAGTTGTGAGAGGGTAAACCACAATATAAAACACCGAAATATCTCAAATCTTCCTTTCCAATGAAAGAAATCAAAATGAACTTTGAAAAATCAAGAGAATGTAACTGTGACACGATAAACCACAACAAAACACTACTGAAATATTCCAACTCTTGCATTTCAACGAAAGAAATTCAAAATGAACTTTGAAAAATCACGAGAATGTAACTGTGACAAGGTAAACCACGACAAAACACTACTGAAATGTTCCAACTCATGCATTTTAATAAAAGAAATCCTAAGTGAACTTTGAAAGATCAAGAGCATGTAATTGTGACTAGGTAAACCACAAAAAAACACTACTGATATATTCAAACTGCTGCATTTCAACGAAACAATTACAAAATGAACTTTGAATAATCTTGAGAATGTAACTGTGACAAGGTAAATCAAGACAAAACACTACAGAAATAATCCAACTCTTGCATTTCAATGAAAAAAATCAAAATGAACTTTGAAAAATCAAGAGAATGTAACTGTGACACGATAAACCACAACAAAACACTACTGAAATATTCCAACTCTTGCATTTCAACGAAACAAATTCAAATGAACTTTGAAAAATTAAGAGAATGTAACTGCGACATGGTAAACCACGATAAAACACTACTGAAATGTTCCAACTCATGCATTTCAATGAAATAAATTCAAAATGAAATTTGAAAAATCAATAGAATGAAATTGCGACAGGGTAAACCTCGACAAATCATTACTGAGTGATTGCAACCCTTTAAATTCAACGAAAGAAATACAAAATAAACTTTGAAAAATCAAGAAACTGCAACTGCGACAAGGTGAACGACAGTAAAACATTACTGAAATATTCTAAATCTTGTATTGCAATGAAAGAAATCCGCAATGAACATTGAAAATCAAGAGAATGTAACTGTGACACGATAAACCACAAAAAAAAAACTACTGAATTATTCCAACTCTTGCATTTCAACGAAATAAATCCAAAATTAACTTTGAAAAATCAAGAAAATGTAACTGCGACAAGGTAAACTACAACAAAACACTACTGAAATATTCCAACTCTTGTATTTCAATGAAAGAAATCCGCAATGAATGTTAAAAATCAAGATAGTCTAACTGTGACACGATAAAACAAAAAAAAACACTACTGAAATATTCCAACTCTTGCATTTCAACGAAATAAACTCAAAATGAACTTTGTAAAATCTCGAGAATGTAACTGTGACAAGTTAAACCATGACAGAAAACTACGGAAATATTCCAACTCATGCATTTCAATGAAAGAAATTCAAAATGAACCTTGAAAAATTAAGAGAATGTAACTGTGACATGGTAAATCATGAAAAACAGTACTTTTCTGAGGGGGAGTCAAAAGTTGGGGGGTGGGGCCCTTTCGAGTCTCAAAATGCGCAAATTAAAAAATATTAAAAAATGGGGGCTCAGGGGCCTTTGGGGCTCCGGGGGCCCTCTGGGAGCCCGGGGGACCATTGGGGACCAGGGGCTTCCTTCGGGGTTGGGGTAGGGAGATCGGAGCCCTTTGGGGTTGGGTTAGAGGACCTCACAACACTGTTCAAATGGAACTTGTGTATTATAATGACCACAGAGTTTCACCCTTAAATCCTCTTCTAAAACATCTTCTAAAATCATCTTTTAAAATGTCTCTAACTGTTTCACCGAAATAATTCCTTAAAATGTCTAAAACGATTTCGCCCAAATAATCCTTAAACTTAATTTCTGCGTGTTCCTTTTGTTTTTGACATCCCTGCGCTGTCACATTTCAAATTACTAGGAAACCCTTTCCCGCGTTAATCTCTTCATCTCTATGATCAAAAAATTCGCTCGGAAACAATTCTCCTTTCATGACAAATTAATTAACCTTGACATCACCTGTCAGACATTAATAAACTTCACGCGGAAACAATTCTCTTGGACGAACTCCAAAGACATTAATAAAATTCGCCCGGAGACATTTCTCGGAAACGTGTTCTCCCTGGGGATTCCATGCCCATATTTGGTGTGGGATTGGGACTGACATCACAGGTGTTCTCCCTAGGGACTCTATGCCCAAATATGGTGTACTCATGGGAGTACTAGGGTCCTTTCTACTTACATTCAGGGCTTTTGCTTTAGAAATGAATGATAGTGTAGAGAGGAGAAGAATCAAGGCCATGGCTCGTGCCGAAGAAATAAAGAAGCTACTGGACCTTATCATTGCAAAGCTGAGATTTGAAACAACGGAAACTGGACTGCGTAATGGGTTTCTTAAGGCAATAGAGAAGTATGATGATAATTTTACTAAATCATACACAGATGGCTCTTTCAAATATGGCTCTTTTAAAGGCAGTGGATGTGTGGTGGTAGTTCCTCACCGCTCAGAAGTAATATGTATAAGAACTGAAAGTGAAAATTCAACTCAAGCTGAATATGCAGGTCTATTAAGAGCCTTGGACGTAATCTTAAACTGGTATTGGCAATATCAAAACTCAGTAGCTATTTGTACTGATTGTCTGAGCTGCTTAGATTCTATAGTAAGCATAAAAGCTATGGAAAGGTAGAGTGGTCTCCGAAATTATCTAAAAGCTACCAAGAAAGAGAGACTGGTAAGGCGACTTCAAGACACAGCTATGAGAGCCTCGAATCAGCTTAAAATCTTAAGGATTTTGTGGGTACCAGGACGCATAGGAATTGGGGACAATGAGCTGGCAGATCTGGGAGCTAATTATGCAGCCACAAGAATGAAAAACAAACGAGAAGCTATTCAATATGATTGCATTGGTTCGATTGGCTCCTCAAATTTTAAAAACTTGTTAAAAATCAAAATTTGATGTAATAATTTGCAAACGTAAATCCAAGAAAATGAAAAAGAGAAACCAATGATTTCAGAGAATTTATGACAAAAAGAAATAAATGTACAGATCAAACTTTGCTCCCAAACTCTGTGAATGTAAATCCGAGAAAACAAACAAACAAATTATTCAAGAATATTGATGACAAAAAGAAAGAAATATCAGAAAAGATACTACAGAGGAAACCTGCAAATAAGAAATTTGTACGTTTAATTTTGAAATAATTTAAGCCAGACATGTTCATTTTCATTCTTAAGAGAAGATCTAATCTTTATGAAGTGCTGAACTGAACAATAAGCACTTATCAAAACGAGCAGAAAATACAATAAATAAGCAAGTCAAACTAAAATAGAGCAGAAATTAAGATGGGCTGACGCCCCCGCGCCTTCTACAGAAACAGATAAAAACTCACACTTCTTAATTATGTAAGTATCCAAATAAATATAAATATCTCTATCTCCGAAACAAAACGGGAGAATTTAAATGGTTTTCTAGGATTTCCCAGAAAGTAGGTGTTGGTTTTTACTATATATATATATATATATATATATATATATATATATATATATATATATATATATATATATATATATATATATATATATATATATATATATATATATATATATATATATATATATATATATATATATATATATATATATATATATATATATATATATATATATATATATATATATATATATTATACTTATATATATTTTACTTATTTATTCCTTATTTGTCTTGACGTCCTTAATCTCTGTGAAAACTTGTGAATATTTTCTTTAAAAAGGGAAGAATAAAGAGATACAATGCAGCAGAAATGTACGAAGACCAAAGTTCGTATTAGAACAGTAATAGAGACACATATTAAATGAAGACGACCAGGGTGTGGTGGAACTTCCAAGTATCAATCCAATGAGCACCTTCAGAAGTTTATACGACAACCATTTCTATAAAAACCGAATATGCCCTTGACACAACTTACAAGCCTTGCCCTGAAGGCAGTGGGAGGCTGTCATCCTCAAAGAAATAACTTCCTGAACTTTCAACTACGCTGAATGAAATGGCTATCCCTAAAATTTTGATTGGATGTGTTTTGGGAAATGACGGGCTAAGGAGGTGGGGGCTAGTTGCCCTCCAATCACTTTCAACTATTAAAAAGAGCACAAGCCCTTTCAAATCCCAAACAGAACCTCTTTCGAAGTTTGTACGACTATTTCTTCTATACAAATGGCCTGGTCTAAAAAAAAATAACAATAATAATAAACATTCTGCCCACATCGCTCTATACTTAGGTAGCGCTATTGCGCTGCCTGTGAATAAAAAGAAGAATGACATTTTTAACAATGACACTAAAACAATGAAGGTTTCTGCATCGACACAAAGAGTGACGCAGCTCCCGATTATAAAAATGTACTACGGTACATTTTGTATGGACAGAACAAAATAGAAGAAGAAGAAAAAGACACCTAGTCCAAAGAAGAACAATGAGAGATTGTATAATAATGTATCTATAATGTCTGCAGAGTTAAATGCCATAATCATGGCATTAGGGCACCTTATGGAAAATAAACCTTTGATTGCTAATTCAAATAATATTATAAGTTATTCTGACTCTTTATCAAGCGTTGAGTTGCTGTCTTCAGCTCCTCAGTATAAGTTGGATATTGACAGTTATCATTGTCTTAGTATTATAGATAATCTTGCTTCAAGTGGCATAAGAACTCATCTTCAAAATATTCCAAGCCACTCTGGTATAAGTGGTAATCATCAGGTTGATGAAATAGCAAAAAATGCTATAAATATTGACCAACCAAGTGGGAGACCAATCCCCATTAGAGATATTTACCGATGGAGACTATCAGATATTATGTTTAATAAGAATAATCCTATTTTTTCCCCCTTTCCCAATAAGTATTTTTCTAAAATTTATCATAGAATTCGTTCTGGAACAAATAGACTAAATTTTCTTGCATTCTCTTATCAGTTTCCTAATTCAAGTGGTTCTGTTCCCCTGTTCCCTCTTTGCAGGTATTGTAATATGTATAATGAAACAATTGACCACTGCCTATTCGAATGCAATATGCTGACGTCTGCACAGTATACCTTGCTTTGTAAACTGTTAAAGTGCTTCTAACACCACAAAATCTCACTATCAGCCAAGAGTCTAGCTGACTATGCTTGAACACAGTGCATAGAAATCGACATCTATCATCTTATATTTGAACTCCTTAAGTCGAAAGATCTACTGAAAGATATCTGAGAATATCTAATAAATAAGAGACGTCCAAGCCAGTAGCTCTATAGCCCACAGAGTGAAGCAAAAAGAAAAGGGCTAAATAAAAGGGATAGAAGAAAAAGCAGTGACGAAAAAGCAATGATAAACCACTCTAAATTCTAAACCATTAAATGATTCTCATGCAAGGTAAGTTAGTTTACAGCCGCTTAAATGTATTTAAGAAACAAAAACTCCCCAAAAAAAGACCTTAGGCTTCCCTTACTTGAAAACTTTAGATTTTATGATAATTCCAAGTAGTTCCTATATCTACAAAAAAAAAATCCTTAGTTTTTGCAAATCCCCCTCTTCTCACAAATAATATTTCATATCACATATTTTAGTCACAAAGCAACATGCACCCAGCAATCACATGGAAAGCCAATGCCAAAGCTTCAGGATAATGTACCCTTCATTTTTTTTTTTTTAAATATTCTTTCATAAGCAGCGCAGTAGCGCTGTCTAAGTAAAGAACGATGTTGGCACAATGCATCATGTAATTATTTTTTATTCTAGACCAGGGAACTTCATATCGAAGGAGTTGTCATAGAAACTTTGGAAAGGGCTCATTCAATTGGAAATTCGAATGGCTAGTGCCCTTTCTAATAGTCGAAAGTGATTGGAAGACAACTAATTTCCCCAAACACATCCAATCAAAATTTTAAGATAGCCATTTTGTTCAACGTAGTTGATTCCAGTCGAAAGTATTGGAAGGCAACTAACCGCCCACCATTTCCCCAAACACATTCAATCAGAATTTTGAGATAGCCGTTTTTGTTCATCGTAGTTGATTTCCAGATAGAAATTATGTTTTTGAGGAGGACACTCCCCGCACAGCCCTCAGGGCAAAGGTTGTAAGGTATTCCCTGGGGGCATATAAGGTTCTTATAGAAAGCTTTGTCATAGAAACTTCAAAAAGGGCTCATTCGATTGAAAATCCAAAGGGCTAGTGCCCTTTTTAATAGTCGAAAGTGATTGGAGCGGAACTAACCCCCCTCTCACGCCCACCTTTGCCGCAATCACATCCAATCAAAATTTTTAGACAGCTTTTTTGTTCAACGTAGTTGAAAGTTCTGGAAATTAAGTTTTTGAGTATGACAACCCCCTCACAGCCCTCAGGGGCTAATGCTGTAAGTTATGCCCTGGGGGCATATAATATTTTTACAGAAAGTGTTGTCGTAAAAACTTCAAAAAGGGCTCTTTCGATTGGAAATTGGAACAGTTAGTGCCCTTTTTAATAATCAAAAGTGATTGGAAAGCAACTAATATCCCATCTACACCCACCATTTCCCCAAGCACATCCAATCAAAATTTTGAAATAGCCATTTTGTTCAACGTAGTTGATTTCCAGATGGAAATTAAATTTTTGTGGAGGACTCTCCTAAAGCCCTCAGGGTAAGGGTTGTAAGTTCTGTCCTGGGAGCATATAAGGTTTTTATAGAAAGCTTTGTCGTAGAAACTTCAAAAAAGGCTCATTCGATTGGAAATTGAAATGGCTAGTGGTCGAAAGTGATTGGAGGGCAACTAACCCCCCTCTCACGCCCACCTTTTCCCCAAAAATATCCAATCAAATTTTTTAGATAGCCATTTTGTCAAACGTAGTTGAAAGTTTTGGAAATTTGGTCTTTAAGGATGGCACCCCCCCCCCCCCTGACAGCCCTCAAGGCAAGGGTCGTCAATTATGCCCTGGGGGCATATAAGGTTTTTACAGAAAGTGTTATCGTAGAAACTTCAAAAAGGGATTATTCGATTGGAAATTGAAATAGTTGGTTTTCAAAAGTAATTAGAAGGCAACTAACACCCCTTCCACGCCCACCATTTCACAAACACATCCAATCAAAATTTTCAGATACCCATTCTGTTCAATGTAGTTGAAAATTCCGGAAATTCAGTTTTGAGGATGACATTCCCCCAGAGCCCTCAGGGTTAAGGTTGTAGGTTATGCCCTGGGGGCATATAATGTTTTTATAGGAAGTGTTTTCGTAAAAAACTTCAAAAAGGGCTCTTCCGATTGGAAATTGAGAGGCCTATTGCCCTTTTTAATAGTCGAAAGTAATCAGAGGGAGAATCGCCTCCCCCATGCCAATCATTTCCCCAACCATTTCCGATCAACATTTTGATACGGCCATTTTTTTCAACGTAGTTAAAAGGTATGGAAATTATGTCTTTGAGGATAATAACCCTACCCAATAGCCCTAAGGACAAGGGTCGTAAGTTATGCCCTTGGGGAATATAAGGTTTTTATAGAAAGTTTTGTCGTAGCTGCTTCAGAAAGAGCTCATTCGATTGGAAATTGAGAGACTAGTGCCTTAATTATTAGTCGAACGTGAACAGAGGGCAAGTTTTTATATAGCCATTTTGTTCAGCCCATCAGAAAGGTCTGAAAATCATGTCTTTGAGGATAACAAATCCCCCCAGCCCTAAGGGCAAGGGTTTTAAGTTATGTCCTTGGGACATACAGGGTTTTTATAGAAAGTGTGCTTATATAAACTTTGGAGGGGGCTTATTGGATTGGTAATCAGACGCTCTAGTGCTCGTATAAGAGTCAAAGTGATCAGAGGGCAGCTACCCCCTACATACACGTCGTATTGTCCCGAATTGCGTCTAATAGAAATTTTGAGATAGCCAATTATTAAAAATAGCCTAAATATCATATAACAAGGCATTTGGGGTTGAAACAAACTCCAGAGATTAGGGGCAAGGGTTTAATGTTATGCCCAGAAGGTATTAAAGGTTCTTGTGGAAGGGATGGTTGTTTAACTTCATAATAGGCTCAGGGTTTCTCCCTGAAAAAGACTATGTCAATGTAAAACGCACAGAAATTAATCAAAAAAAAACTTTTGCACAAAATAAGTTTTTAAAAAAAGTAAAGAACTCCATTAAACCAAAAATGAACAAAATTACAATCAAATAATCTACCAAGCATACAACTAACACAAATTAGTACCAATAATTAAATGAAACCCAAAATAAACATAAATTAAAATAAGTCAAACTCAAAACGAGCAGAAATTAATCTGAATAGGGTTCTAAACCCTATGTTTTCTAAAAGCTAGAATTTAATTTATACTTTATTGAAAAAAATCTTATAGGCTAAATGTTTTCAATTTTATAACTTTAAGAAATAAAAAAATATTTCAGATTTTAAGGAATAACTATCAGCATTTGTATATTAAACGGACAACGTACATTATTTCAGTAATCCATTTGAATTTTTTGAGTACAGTACAAATTATATTCTAGCTTTTAGAAAGAATAGGGTTTTGAACCCTACTCAGATTAATTTCTGCTCGTTTTGAGTTTGACTTATTTTAATTTCTGTTTGTTCTGTGTTTCATTTATATATTGATCAGATCTTTTGTATCAGATATCTCTTTCATTACTTTTGGTTCATCAGTTGCGTTCTGATGTTTAGTGCTTCCGCTATCCCCGAATTTTAAGGAATTTCCCAAAAAACTCACAAAATCGGGCCGGCAAAAGCACATGGACCAAAAATCAGGGGCGTAATTTATATGGGGCAAAGAGGCAACTGCTCCTCCCAGACATCGGCCCCCCCCTCCAGACCCGAGTTCACCCACCAGCTGAAATTTTGTTTCTTTCAAAATCTTGTTAAAACTAAGATAAACCTGCATAAATCAAGCATCAACAGAAAGAGATCAGTTTTTTGGTACATATTTTCCTTTATAGTACTTAAATAGTACCTCTATGGTACCTAATCTAATTGCTTATTGTTTAGTAGTTACTGTCATTTTCACTTGATTTGGAAAAATTTGCTCTAACTTTGCCCCCCCCCCCAGGCAGTGGCAGATCCAGGGGGGCGGGCGCTCCCCCTAGCGTAGTCCAAAGTAGTGTAATTTACTTAATTAACTCAAGTTTGCGTTAATTAAAATTGCTCCTAACGCAAGTTTATCGGATCAACCTATTTTGCCACCCCCCCCCCCCTCCCCAAAAGTCTTTTTTCGGATCAACCTATTTTGTGCCCCCCCCTAAAAAAAATCTTGGATCCGCCCCTGCCCCCAGGATTTTGACGAAATTACACCCCTGCCTAGAAGCATCAAAGCTTTAAATCCAGTCATGTCTAATTCGATGTAAGCAGTGCAGTGGCGGATTCAGGGGGATGAGGGGGGCACCCCCCTAGCGTAGTCTTAGGCACTGTAATTTACTAAATTAACTCAAGTTCGCGTTGATTAAACTTGCTTCTAACGCAAGTTTATCGGATCAACCTATTTTGAGGCCCCCCCCCCCAAAAAAAAAATATTTTTATCGGAGCAACCCGTTTCTGTCCCCCCTAAAAAAAAATCCTGGATCCGTCCCTGAAGCAGTGGCACTCAAAAAGAGATAAAAAAAACTGCAAAGAATCAGACATACTGCTATGCGCAAAGACAACCCAGGTCGATTTGTTTGTCTTTTATGTGTATTCTTTATATATTTTGTATTCTCTTTATCTATTGGCTAGGATGAAGGTGTGAGCTTCAGTCCCCAATCCCAGCCAGTGAAATTTTTGTTTTAGAATCCAATTTGATACAAAGTGCTAAAATAACTTAGTTTCTCAGTAGATTTAAATTGTTCTACATTTTTAATACTGGTTTCTGAATTTGAGCCTAGTTATGCTTCAATATAAATGTTATTAAGAATGCTGGTATATTTTAAAATTCAAAAGTCAATTACTTCTTCAGTGCTGAATTTGTGCATATGTTTGTTTCAACTAGCCTACGTTCCAATCAGAAAAAAGTGGATATTATGTTGGATACCTTCATTGCTTCAGGTTAGTACCCTAAGTGTAGGGAGACCCCTCCTCAGTTGGAGTGGACACGGCTCTTCCTTTAAAACATCATAATTTGTACAGTACATCACATATAATTTAATTGATTTTTCATTTAATTCTATTCTTTTTGGTGTGTTTCGTATTAATCCCCCCCACCCCGTAAAAAAATATTGAAGACTTCCACGAAAGAAAACTGTTGAAGGTTATATAATCCAATGTGCTTGAAACAACTTCATAAACTCAGACTAGAAGGAAGGACTACAGGCATCCCCCCCCCCCCCCAAAAAATGCATGGATGTTTTATACCATGCTATAATTTCCTCTATTTTGCCGTTAATTTAACCTTTTTTTGCGTTTTCCATAGCCTAGCCTATTCAAACTCTCTGGGATTTAAATTCTTGAGTCTAGTAGGCTAATTTTTGCTTTATAAATGTGATCATAACAAATTGTGGAAAATAAAATATTAAAAAAAAACTTCACAGACTCAGACTGAGGTAAAATCCTAGTTTAATGAATAAGAGATTAAAAACTGAAAATTAAGGTATAATATTTATTTCAGCATAATATTCTTTTAAGAAATAATGGGTAAAATTCTACTTTAGCTACTTTTGGCTATCTTGGAATGGGGTTAGGGTAAAATTCTACTTTAGCTACTTTTGACTATCTTGGAATGGGGTTAGGTTAGGAAAATGAGACTTTCAGGGATGGGTCTACAGGCTAAAGTATGTCCCAGGAAGGCATTTAAGTACCTACCTCCATCCCTTCTCCCTCTAGAGGGTCCTGAAATTTGCCTACATGACAGGTCTATACCCATTGAAATTTTGACAAAACAACGTTTTACTAAAGTAGAATTTTACCAAATAATGTAATAACAATCTGAATTCTTTTCAGAATTCAGATTGGTAGGCTATATACCTTTCATATAGCCTATGTAATCTTCTTTGCTATAGGAATCAGGAAATGGCTAAATGATAGCTTTGGAATACCTTCCTGGGATCTGTTTTTGGCCCAGGGTTCATTCATAAAAGTTTCATTCATAACGGCACAGAGATGAACCATGGTTGGTTGCTCAGCAACTCATGTCTGATTAGACCTGTATTAGTCTTCAAAATGTTCCTCAAGGCTTGCAAGAAGGTAAGGAGTTGTTAGAGCAACATGAAAACGCTTTATAGATCTCTGATATTACTAGTAAATTCAATTCCTGGAAGTTTAATCAAACAGTTCGTGGAAATGTAAGTAAGGAGCGACCCGGCTCAATGGTAACCGAAACTCTAGAAAACGGGTTTTTGATACCAATAGATACATCAAAAGAATCAAATTTCAATGCTGATTTCAAATATATAACTTTCATCAATTTTAATCCTAGCCATCAAAAGTTACGCGCCTGAAAAAAATTGGCTGATTTTCAAAAAAGGGGGAAAGACCCCCTAAAAGTTATAGAACCTTAATAATTATTATTTAATATTATTTTGTTCTAAAAAAAGGGTTTTTTTTCTAGAACCTACATTTCGATGCTATAAAATGGCACCGAATAGTTTTTTTTTTAATTATAACTTTTTTTCAAAATAATAAACACATAAGAAACCGCATTTTCTCAAAGAAACGCGTCTACAAACCATTGGAAACGCCATTTCACTCAACATGGTTTATCAAACAGAGGTCCTACCTAGGGTTTAAAATAGACACAAAGTGAAATCTATGGCATGAATAAAGCATAATTTGTGTCATTACGGCATGTAGAATGTAATTCTTCATGGCAAAAAAGTAACGAAAATGAGATCAGTGGTGGACCCAGGGGGCGCCCCTCCTAACGCAGTCTAAAGTGGTGAAATTTACTTAATTAACGCAAGTTTGCGTTAAATAAACTTGCTCCTATCGCAAGATTATCGGATCAACCTATTTTGCACCCCCCCCCCCTAAGAAAATCCTGGATCCGCCCCTGGATGAAATTAACAAACCAAATTACAATTTATTAAGGTCTCAATATGCATTTTTAAGTATATAATGTGTAAAGAAGCATTATTAAACTTTCCCACTAAACAAATTATTTCCCCCAAAAGTGCACAAACTTTGCACTTTTTCCTTTTAACTTTTAGGTTAATCTTGTCGCAGGAAGGTAATATTCAATTTAGCTTATTGCAAAAATAATATCGGTTATCCCTAGTGAACCGTTGGTTTATGCAAGAAAAATTTTAGTCATTATTTTTTTTTTTATTAAGCTTAATATTTCAGAAATGACGCGCAAGGCCGTATCGAGGGGGCGGGGGATTCGGGGATTGAAATCCCTCCCTCAGAAAGTCATGCTCGGAAACAAATTCGCATGTAAGCAAAAAACAAGTGCGTATAAAGAAATTGTTGATGTGTTTTCAAGTTTTTTTTTATATCCCTTCACCCGTCCACTGAAAAAACCCTGGACACACCCTTGCTGACACGCAATTTGGAGGATTTGTCTCTTCTTACTTTTGTGAAAACTCATGCAACTTTTTTCGGCGCGTATCACCGACGAATTCCAGTACAAGATAATACTGCAAAGGGGCATATTAGATAAAAAATCGCTCTCAGGGATTGTTTCTTTAGGAGGCGGGAGGGGGGGGGGCCATAAAATTAAAGAAAATACTGAAAAGAATAAATATCTTGTTATGAATGGAAAAAATAAAATTCTATAATCCGTTATTAGAACATTGTTCAAAATATATCTTAACGTACGTTTTTTAATCATATTTTTTTTCTCAAAGTAATCTCAAATAGAACTCCCAAAGGAGAAGAGCAACGGGTGGCAGTATAGGGGGATTTATTTTCAGAATTTACTGGGCGTAACTTTGCGGATTTTTTCGCTTTTTAAAGATAAAACTCCAATAAAGTTATTTTTCGAAATCTGATGGGGGAGGGGATTACGAACATAGGTAAGTGGGATAAAAGTGTCTCTAATTGGCACTCTTGGGAGGGAGCCTTCCAGTTTTATACCCTGCAGTCTCTGGGTTGTATCCAATATTTTTCAGGGGGGGGGGAGGGGTACAGACGGATTTACAAAAAACTTTAAAAAAACATCGAAAATCTGTTTATATTCCTTTTTTTACGTTTTTACGAGCGGGACAAACATTTGAGGGGGTTCAACCCCCTGGATACGGCCTTACCTGTCCCAAACATATAATTTTACAATTTCTCTGTAGTCTCTTATATATTTATAACTGGGTATTTTTCCCACTCTCAGCCCCCGCACCCAAAATTTCTTGCGCATTATGCTTAATTTCTAATCTGTATCCCCTTTCAAATTCTGTGCTATACATAGCGTAATTTATTCATTCATAAGCAATTCTGAAAAGGAAATGTCAAATTACTCTTGCAATTTTCGCATAAATGTATTGATGAAGCCTTTCCATTGGCTGGGAAGTCATAAGATACTTTACGATCGAGTTTTGCAAATGGTTGTTTTAGCCAGGATGTATCAAACAGTTCGTGGTAACGAACTGTAAGTAAGGAGCGACCCGGCTCAATGGTCACCGAAACTCTAAAAAACGGGATTTTGATACCAATAGATACATCAAAAGAATCAGATTTTAATTCTGATTTCAAATATATAAGTTTCATTAAGTTTAATCTTACCCATCACAAGTTACGTGCCTGAGAAAATTGGCTGATTTTCGAAAAAAGGGGGAAAGACCCCTAAAAGTTATAGAACCTTAATGAAAATCACACCATCATATTCAGCGTATCAGAAAACCCTACTGTAGAGGTTTCAAGCTCCTATCTACAAAAATGTGGAATTTTCCATTTTTTGCCAGAAGAAAGATCACGGATGCGTGTTTATTTGTTTGTTTGTTTGTTTTTTTTTCCCAGGGGTGATCGTATCGACCCAGTGGTCCTAGAATATCGTGGGAGGACTCATTGGAACGGAAATTAAAAGTTCTAGTGCCCTTTTTAAGGGACCAAAAAAAATGGAGGCAACTAGGGCCCCTCCCACGCTCATTTTTTCCTCCAAAGTCACCCGATCAAAATTTTGAGATAGCCATTTTGTTCAGCATGGTCGAAAATATGATAAAAAATGTCTTTTAGGATGACTTGATCCCCCAAAGTCCCCAGGGGGAGGGCTGAAAGTTATGAACTTTACTCAATGTTAACATATAGTATTGGTTATTGGGAAGTATACAGACTTTTTCTGAGGAGATTTTTTCTGGTAGGTGGGGGAAGGAGAGGGTCGGGGGCTATATGGAAGAATCTTTCCATGAAGGAAGTTTTCATGGGGGAAGGGACATTGCTATGAAGGGGGCGTCGGATTTCCCAGAATTATTAAAGAAAAAGATCAGGAATTAAATAAAAAAAAACAAGTTTTTCAACTGATCAACTGATTGTGATTAAGAGGTCATTTTTAAAGAACTGGAAAAAAAATTCGAACTATAGTTTAAAGAGCAAGGTATTGACTAGGGGGCAAACCCCCTAATATACGTGTTAAAAATCTATGAATATAGAAGTTCGTTATGTAAGTTAATTCTAAGTTACGTATATTTATTACTAATAAAAACGTTTGTAAATAAAATTAAACAAGTTTTAGAGAAAGCCAATATGCAAATTTTGTTTTAATTATTCATGTACGGTGAGCCAAAATCAAACCTACATTAATTCAAAAACGTTCAAAATTAAATAAAAAAAAAAGTTTTTTAACTGAAAGTAAGGAACGATGTTAAAACTTAAAACGAACAGAAATTATTCCGTATATGAAGGGGCTGTCCCCTCCTCAACGCCTCGCTCTTTACGCTAAAAGTTTGACTTTCTCACAACTCTATTTTTTTAAACAATAAAAAAACTTTAGCGTAAAGAGAGAGGCGTTGAGGAGGGGACAGCCCCCTTCATATACGGAATAATTTCTGTTTGTTTTAAGTTTTAACGTCGTTCCTTACTTTCAGTTAAAAAAACTTGTTTGTTTTATTTAATTTGCGAATAGGGATGCAAGCCTTCATTTTTTGTTGGCATTTCTGTTTGATTTTTTGCATATAATTTGCGACAACATTTGGGTTGAAAATTGAAATAAACATGCGCATAAAATGAGTTTTTGCAGATAAAATGTCGACTTATACCCATGTTTTATGTAACTTTGACGTTTTATCTTGCAGTTTAAGCATTTAAGGAGACATTAAAAATAAAATTTGTATGGTTGTCTATTACCAGTAAGACGGGTAAGAAAAATTGCCGGGGCCCGGATATGAATGATTTTTTTTCTTCTTTCAAGCAGGGGGACCTTTTCGAGGGTGGGTGGTTTGGTCACATCTTTCTAAAGCTCAAAAGTGTAACAAATGTAGGCTATTATAAAAACATTGTCAATTTAATTTGTTTTCTATAATGAAGAGCGAGTGGCACCACATCATGGATGTCAATTAGGTGTGCCATAGATTTGAAAAATACCTTCTTTTGCATTTATATTATTAAAAGTGGAAAAAAATTTGAGAAAATTCTTTATGTATTATATTTATTTTTGACCATGTTTATCTAAAATAAATCCTTGCCCCCTTACATTTTCGTGAATCAGAATCACCAGCCGAAGTCGCTATAATTGCATAAAATACGTGTCAAATTTTTCTTTGATAAAATAAATAAATACTTTAAAATGCATCCTTTGGCATTCTTTTTAATGAAAATACAAGATTCTAGAAAAATCAAGGAAACTTATTTTTAAACTTTCTAAAGTTTAAATTTTAAACTATTTTAAAGTTTTAAACCTAAGCTCATAATGCTTAGCTTGAAGATTTCATTCTCACCGGGACTACGTCCCTTTTTTTCTGATAATATGGAAATTTTCTTATGCAAGTATTTTCATTTCCAACGTAAGAAATAGTAAATAGTCGGTGTATACTTAAGAGTATATATTGTTTATGCCCTCCCTCTGTTGTTTTTGCCATTATTCGTATAAAGTTCATTTTAGTTCTTGGAAATAGATTTTTATTTTAATGTTATATTTTACTAATTTCTGTTAAATGTTTATTGACCATTTTTTGATTTTTTAACTTTTGTCTTTCTCTATTGGTTGTTTCCCTTAATTTTACTGGACAATTAAAGCGAAATTAGACATATAAAGCGAAATTATCACAAGCTAAATTAGAGCTTGTGATAGCCTTCTGAAAATAAATATTATCTTACGTAAGAGCGGAAAATTTTGAAAAGTGCAAACTTTTAGTATATTGACTATTTCCAAGCTTTTTTTCGGAGTTTTACTTACCAAAAAGGACGAGACTGCATACTGCGGGCAAGACTCTGCCTGACTCAGTTAAAGACTGTTACCCTGTTGGTGCCTTTAAAAGATTATTTTCATAAATTTTTATGTCAAATTGAAAATTGCAAGTTAAATTAGTCAAAAATTGTAAAAATATACTTGACTTATCTTTTTCTTTGTTTCCTGTTCTTTTTATTTTTTTTCATGCCCCCCCGGAATGTATATCAGAGCCAAGTTGGAAGTGTTTTTTCTTTTTCGTTCCGCGTAGCACCTAACTTAGGCTTGGTTTACGGCAGGTAATAGATAGCGCAAAATAGCACTTTTTTTTCGTTGAGCGCGTGTTTTACTGTCTTCTGTTTTCTGTCTCTCCCTCCCTGAATTCTTCACTATAGAACCTAGCTGGGAGATACTAATTTGTCTTTTTTTTGTTCAAATTTCTTGTTGCTGTTAAAATTGTGCTGCCTGTTGCCATGGGCGCCAGCATGGGAGGACAGGGGGGCCATGCTCCCCCCTGGAAATTTGGGGTTATATAGTAATTATAAGGAAACCAAAGGAAAAAAACAGAATAGAGAAAAGTATGGAAAAAATGTTGGTTGCCCCATTGTTGGCTGCCTGCCAATAGATTGTGACCCATAATGAGGAAAATATAAGTTCTAATGCCTGCCAATAGATTGTGACCCATAATGAGGAAAATATAAGTTCTAATTTGTGACCGAGTGACCCCTAACAAGTTTTCCACAAAAAATTCTGTATGATTTGGTTGGAGCAAAAAAAAACAACAAATTCTTCATAGTAATGAATGGAAAGTAAATAACGATCCTTGTCAATAATGAAAGTATAAGAGCTCAACTATTGGTAACATTCAATAAAGAATTAGCTTCTTATGGTGATGTTAAATATATATGTGATTATGATTAATTAGTGCAGTTACTAGCACACAAGAAAGTTCGTATAGTTAAAGAAAACATAAGGAAAATAACCTAATAGGGGTCGATTTTGGTAAAAATACGCCGTCAACTTTTGCTTGCAATGCCAGAGTACCCATCAGCTGATACATGAAGCCACTATAAGAAATGTTTCACATTAACGGAATGCTAAGAATTTCTGTATTTTCTCCATGAACGGATACGTTTTTTGTGTTTTATTATATTTTTTTGTATCTAAAAGTAATCGTATTTATCTATTTTTCACTTTGAAAAATATTTAATTTTTTAGAATTATGAAGTATAAAGGTGTCAAATATACTGGATTTTGGCATTCAAAATTAAATCTAAAATATTGAATTAAAAATTTCTATTTGATTTTCTTAATCTTAGTTTTGATGTTTTACTTTGAACAAACTTTGATAATGCGTTACTTTTTATAAACACTGAGTCTAAAGGCATTAAATATTTTGGTATTTGATAGCCAAGAAGAAAACTGTCGATATTGTTAAAAAATATCAGCTCAACTGAACTTAATAACAGAAAAATATATACTCAACAGAAAAATATATAGCTCAACAGAACTTAATGCTGGGAGTTTGTGTCTTAGTTTTTGTATTTTTTGTAACTACTCCCTTTTTTCATTTTTAAATACTTTTACTTTAATTGACATACTTTACCCATTGCCTTTAGAGAATTGTTTGTCTCTAATCTTCATGAAATAAAGAAAATAAAACAAGCTTTTTGAAACAAACTGAGAGTAAGGAGCAATATTAAAACTTAAAACGAAAAGAAATCATTACATATATGGGGGCGGCTGCCACCCTCCTCAACACCTCAATCTTCAAGCTACAGTTGTTTGGCCCTTTAAAAAAAGTTGCTTATTGTTCTAATTAAACAACCCTTGTGTTTGGGAATCGTTTTTAAAGAGTTGGAACAAAATTTAAACTTTAGCGCAAAGAGCGAGATGTTGAAGAAGGGACAACCCCCTCATATTCGTAATAATATCTGTTTGTTTTAAGTTTTAGTGTTGCTCCTTACTTTCAGTTGATAAAACTTGTTTTTTTATTTCTGACTGTTTTTTAAATAACGCCAGGATACCTGGCTCCACCTCCACGGAGAAATCACCCTCCCCATAGAAATATCCTCTGGATAATTCAGTCCTGGCGAAGATTCACCCCGGACAATTACCGCTAACATCTCCAAGCGTAAAATTAAATCGGCAATGACAAAGGAATACATATAAAGAAATTTCTTATATGACTTCTTGCAAATTCACCCAGCGTAAAATTTCTTCTTAGAATTTCACCCCCTGGAAACTATTGAAAATTCTCCCAGCAGAAAATTCATCCTCCTCTCCCTACCCGAAAAATGTATGCATACTTCCCAATAACAAATAAAGCAAAGGGCTATTTTTATAACTTAATAACCTTTCCCCAGGGACTGTAGGGGGTCATTTTATCTTCAAAGACATAGTTATCGGGTCATTCAACTATGCTGAAGAAAAAAACTATCTCAATAGTTTGATCGGACGATTTTGGGAAAATAGTGACATGGGAAGGGGCTTAGTCACCCTCCAATTTTTTTGGTCACTTAAAAAGAACACAAGAACTTTTGATTTCCATAGAAATAAGCCCTATCCCGACGTTCTAGACCTACTGGGTCGATGCGATCACCCATGGGAAAAAAACAACAAATAAACGCGCATCCGTGATTTATCTTCTTGTAAAAATTATAAAATTCCACATTTTTGCAGATATGAGCTTGAAACATCTACAGTAGGTTTCTTTAATACGCTCAATCTGATGGCGTTATATGACTTCAAGGGGGTCTTTCCCCTTTTTTTGAAAATCCGAAAGATTTTCTCAGCCTCGTAGCTTTTGATGGGTAACACTAAACTTGAGGAATTTAATATGTTTGGAATCAGCATAATAAACCAATTCTTTTGATATTTCTATTGGTATCAAATTTCCGTTTTTTAGAGTTTTGGTTAGTATTGAGCCAGGTCGCACAGTTTCATGAAATGTTATTTAACAAATAGAAACGGTTTTCCAACTAAAGTAAGGAGCAATTCAACTAAATTTAAGTTTTTTAATTAAAGTAAGTTCACAATTTAAAACAAATTGAAAATACTCTGTACATAAGGGAGACAGCCCCCTTTTCGACATCTTGCTCATTAAAAAAAAGTTTTTTAGCACTTTGAAAAATATTTTTTTTTCCAATTGCAAATTTTCTTAAAAATTTAGAAAAAAGCCAAACTTCACAGTAAAGAGTAAGGCGTAAGGCGCTAAGGAGGAGACAGCCCCCTTCATAAAAAAAATAATCTGTCGAAATAGGTTTCAAATATGATTTTTGCTTTAGGCTGAAAAGCTCTTTTTGAATTCAGTCTCTAACAGTTTTAAAAGTCATACCCGGGCCTAAACAAAAAATAATTTCCGGTGCCGGTCCCATAATTCCCTGGTTAATTGCTACTAAAATGTGTTAATCAACAATTCTACGTTGATTAGTACGCCGTTCTACGTTTAAATTTGAAATTGCAATTTTGGATAAAATTTAAATATACTTAAAAAATTGGCGATGAATAGTAATTTCGGTGAAAAATCCTTGTTAATATTATTACGATCGATTTTTGGTTAGATGAAAAGGAGTATTATTGTTTGGAATTCTGTGGAATTCGAATTGTTTGGAATTGTTTGGAATTGTTTGGGTGAAAATTCTGTGAGACTTTTGATATTCTGCATAACTTAAGCCATCACAACCTCTACAATAGGATTTTCTTATTGATAAATACATGACACACATTTGTTTAAATATATTGAAGTACTTCATATAAATTGAAAAAGAAAAATATTACCATTTAAAATTGTTGAAAACTAGGTTCCTAGCAGTATTTGCCACCTCACAAAAATTTCATGGCGGGGCTGAGGATGACCTGCCTTGCCTTTTCCACCTCTGTGCTGGTAATCAGTTCCTACTCCCCCTTCCTCTCTCAACACTTATCTGAAGCCTCATGGAGAGTAAGTAGTTAGTCCATTAAAATGTAGGCCTCTTATGCCTCTTATGTAAGAATCTACCCTACCCCCACGTAAACAATGACTCACCCCCCCCTCGTTAAAACTGATACGCAATTACAGATCACCAAACGTAGCATGCTTTGATTACAAATAAAGCGAATCAACTTGGTTGAATCCAGTACTACCACCGTGTGGCATTCCTCTTTTGCAACTGGGAAGTCTAAAATATAGTTATTGATACTTTTAAATCAATTAGCTTCTCAGGATTTTAAATTTATTGCAAGTTCGTCCTCTTGGGGTGAAGTCGTATTTTGATGCCGTAAACCATCTAAACTGTCATCCAACCACCACTGTGGTTTTGGCGTCTGCCCCCCCCCCCTGACAATTTTCTACCGGCGCCCTTGCTTGTAGCTGTTATTGCTTGTTGCTGTTAAATAAATGAACCCTGAAGTCTGAATCATGGAAGGGTTTGGTTCAGAACGCGGAAATTGCTGTTATAAAGAATATATCCTTGCACAGATATTGGGGGCGGTTCTCTTGTCCTTTACCATCTTCGGTCAATAATCGTTGTACTATGTCGTTCAGGAATTTACCTCAAAAGGGCTTGAAGAAGAAATAGAGAGTGAGAGAGTGAGAGAGAGAGAGAGAGTGTGAGTGAGAGAGAGAGAGAGAGAGACAGAGACAGAGAGAGAGAGAGAGAGAGAGAGAGAGAGAGAGAGAGAGTGATGGTAAAGTAACACAAACAACAAAAATTGTTTTTTTACGGTCAGGTTAAAAACTAATTTTGAAATTTTTTGAAGCTGATGAACCGAGAGGACAGCTTAGACTTCCTTAAATCTACTTTAAACATGCCGACATTTCGGTAGATTTATAGATTTTTTTTTCATTGCTTTGTTAGGCAGAAGGCGAAAACCGATGCGTTATTTATGCTCTTTCCAAATATACTAAAAATTTCCTTCACAAGTTTCATTTTGAGCACCTAAAGGGACTCCCTTGCTTCCAAAGGAACAGGGGTCTGTATAGGAACCCCCCAAAGTAACACCTTGCTTCTTATTAAATAGTAGCAGGAAATGATGCTGCAAAAACCTGGCGGTGGGTGGTGGGGGTGGGGGGGTTATTGGCCCAGTTTGTACCTGCAATCCTTACCTTAGTCCTAGTTACGTTGTCCTAGCAAAGCTGAATCGGACGGTTTGATTTTCATTGAGATTCTTTGATTATTGGGGGATGTTTCTCTAATTTTCAAAAATAAGGCATATATACGCAGGCTCGTAGCTACCAATGAGTAACATTAAAGGTACCGTATTGAGTTTCATATATTTGGAATCAGCATAAAAATATAATTCTTTTGGTCATGTTTCTTATTTCTTATTTTTAAAGTTTTGGTTACTTTTGCACCGAGTTGCTCCTTACTTACAGTCAGTTCGTGACCACGAACTGTTTGATGAATAAAAATAAACTTTTCACTGCTTTAGGGGGTAAAATTTTCCATATTCAAGGGTGCAGTTTTGACGGTAAAATTATTATATTTGGAAAGAGGGTTTGATGGTGAATCGATTAGTATATTTCTCTTTTATTTTATCTTGATTTCTAGTTTATTTCATGATAAATTACAACTTGTAACCACAAAAAAATGAGGTCACAGGGGCACATTTAAAGAATGCCCTAAATTCTTCTGAGCAGTTAGATAGGGTTGTGTGAAAATAATGGAATAAAATGCTTAGAATAGAAATGAAAAACCTTGAAAATTTATTTTGTTTAAAATGATGTAAATAAAATGTTTTTATTTTGGGATTTCATTAGAGATTTGTTTACATTTGGGGACCATTTTTGGGAGGAAAGGAACACAAGTTCCTTTCCGAGATCACGTGTCCGAGATCCAAGATCTGGCAATCCAAGATCACGTGTGTTATGGTGTAGTTGAATATACATTCATAACTACTGCCATTGTAGGTGAAATAAAATTGAATATTGTAAAATATCAGACACAGATGAGCTTCGTTTCAGGTCACCCACATCCAACACGGAGTTCGATACGGGTTGTGCAGATCGTGGTTTTAAGTGTAGTGTTCAACGTGTGTTTGGGTCTTCTCGGGACCTGTGTTCAACCATGCTATTCTGGCGTTTTACAATTTTGAAGAACCCGTGTCTAACACTCTGGGAGCTCGTAAAATGAAAACGCTTTAAAGTTTTGCTGAGTTAAACATGGAAAACCTGATTAAGGTTTTTGTCGAACCCGCTCAAAACACGCTTCAACCCGGTGCCTAACACAACTGTGGCCGATTTTGCAAGGAACAAGCCCCTGGCAAAATTGCAACTACACACAAAGCGATCCCATAGAATCTGCCTATTGTACAGGGGGAAGCTGGGGGGGGAGGGGGGTGGTCCTTACTGTCTTATAAAATCTCAAGATTTGTATGGTTATTCTCATGACTCCCTATGTCTATATACATATTATCGAATGTATGTCTTTGTTTATGTCCTGTGTATGCATTACTTTTCGGAAGGGGTTTGGGGGTCAGCAGGGGGGACTATCCGGGTGAAGAGAGTAGAGTGCTAAGTTATATTTCTACAGGTCCTATATGAATTACCATGCTATTTGCGTACAGCACGTTCCTTAGTACCTCGCCATGCTATTTGCGTACAGCACAAGGAATTACCATGCTATTTGCGTGAAGCTATAGGAAAAACATTTCCAGAGCATGTACTTATGGATTTGGGTGGATTATGTTCCTTCCTATGCTATTCTAGGAGCTTATGTTCCTTTCTATGCTATTATAAGGGCTTATGTTCCCCCCATGCTATTCTAAGGGTTTATGTCCCCTCCCATGCTATTATAAGGGCTTATGTTCCCTCCCATGCTATTCTAGGAGCTTATGTTCCTTCCTATGCTATTATAAGGGCTTTTGTTCCCTCTCCCATGCTATTTTAAGGGTTTATGCTCCCTCCCATGTTATTCTAAGGGTTTATATTCCCTCCCATGCTAGTTTAAGGGCTTATGTTCCCTCCCATGCTATTATAAGGGCTTATGTTCCCTCCCATGCTATTCTAGAATATTATGTTCCTTCCCATGCTATTCTAAGGGCTTATGTTCCCTCCTATGCTATTCTAAGGGTTTATGTTCCCTCCCATGCTATTTTAAGGGTTTATGTTCCTTCCTATGCTATTCTAGGAGCTTATGTTCCTTCCTATGCTATTATAAGGGCTTATATTCCCCCCCCCCATGCTATTCTAAGGGTTTATGTTCCCTCCCATGCTATTATAAGGGACCTCTACACGTGATTAAACACGTTATGAAACTACATTCTATTTGCTTATGTTCCCATGGTACCTTTCCAAACAAAGTGATAAAAAAAAGAAAAAAAAAACACGTTATGAAACTATATTCTATTTGCTTATGTCCTGTTGGTACCTTTCCAAGCGAGCGGGGATTCCCCACCTATTCCTAAACATTGCAAAAAAGATAGCAGTATGAACGGGGATTCCTCACACAAGTTTGTTTCAACTCTAAGTTTTTCAACCAGTGTTTTTCGAGCCAACATCCATTTTTTAGGGAGCCAATCAGAGACATCGATGGTTGCTCAATATACGGTAAGTTGATTGGTGATTGGTTAAAAACAAAAGGACTGGTTTTTTATTCGTCCTTGAGAATTTTGTATAAAATGCTCTTATTTTATGATTTAATTGTCATTATGATTTAACGTGACATAGATAGTAGATTAAATTATTATTGACTTTGAAACAATGGATATTTCAATTTTCAATGTAAGTATAGTTTACCGAATTTCTTAATTTATTTCCAAATAAAATCATCCCACTAGTAAATTCAAATTCAAGGGCATACCCCTCCCCCTCCCTCCCTCCATCAATACAAACCCAAAAATATGATGAGTATACTCGTTAGAAAACACAAAGTACGCTCTTGTTTCTATTATGTAAATAAAAACCCCTCCTCCACTGCTCTGTTTACGAGCTTAATTCCTTAGTTTTAGTTATTTCGTTCAAAAATGTCCCTTTTCCCAATTATCAAAAATCTTTTTTTCCGGTCTAAAACCATATGTGTTCATAATTGAAGAGATTCCCTTTTGAAGCCAGAGTTCAAACGTGTCTTATCTGAGTTATGAAAACAAAAGGTTGATGATTAAGACAGGGTTTGTGTAATTCTCGCCAGAAACTTAGAATTTATATAAAACCAAATCGTATTCAAATATTTTCTTGGGGAGAAATTTTAAGTTTTGTATTAATTTGGATTTTAGCTCACATTTAGTCGTAGTTAGGTGAAATTATGCATAAATATCTTAATTTATAGTCTAATTGCATGGCTACTAAAGGAACAATGAGCATTTTTTTTGTGCTTTCGCAAGAAAATAGCTCGCGTTTAACGAACTTAGCTGTAGTTAGTTGAAAGTTTGCTTAAATATCTTCATTTTTTCTTCTGTAAAAAGGGAAATCGTTTTTCCATGCTAAATTTTTCTTCTTTTATAAGGAGGAGGATTCATACAATTACTCTCCCCCGAAAAAGAGAGCTAAGGCTAACGGCATTACTCCAATGCAACAAGTGGAGATAGATAGCCCATCGGGAACCACCCACATCAATTCCAGACCAGTGCTGCCTGCCCAAGACCCACCCGTGCCAACCCCTATACAGCCGGGTAGAAAGCTGAAAAGAGAGTGGATGATAACTCATAACGTTACTGCCGCACAAGATTGTGAAGTCACCCCTTATCAAACATTACCGTGCCCTTCACGACCAATGCAAGGTGGGAATGATGTGGCCCCTACAGTCCTGAACATGCAAGTTGCAAATCTAAATGTGAGTTTTCAAATATTATTTCTCGCTAATGATTCTTTTTACCAAGTCAATTTGAAGGACTAAGAATTGAACCGCTAGACATAATTCCAAATTCTATTTTGTATAATAAATAATTTTATATGAGACGCGGGACTTAACTGTTTCAATTTTATCATTTGCTCTGGAAAATCTTGAAAATAACAGACTACACATTGAAAATAGGCTATTTTTATGACTATTTTTTATGGATTACTAGATTTGTAGGAAAAAATAGTCGATTTTTTTTAATGAGCTATTAAGACAGTTATTGAGTTGATTTTTTTTCCATATTTTATTGCTATTAGTCAAACGTTGCGATGTGCGTGTGCGTGTGTGCTCTTGTGTGTGTGAACGTGTGCGCGCATACGTGTGTGTGTGTGTGCACATGTGTGTGTGCGTGTGTGCGCATGTGTGTGTGAACGTGTGCGCGCATACGTGTGTGTATGTGTGCGCATGTGTGTGTGTGAACGTGTGCGCGTGTGTGTGCGCGTGTGTGTGTGTGTGTGTGTGCGTGTGTGTGTGTGTGTGTGTGTGTGTGTGTGTGTGTGTGTGTGTGTGTGTGTGTGTGTGTGTGTGTGTGTGTGTGTGTGTGTGTGTGTGTGTGTGTGTGTGTGTGTGTGTGTGTGTGTGTGTGTGTGTGTGTGTGTGTGTGTGTGTGTGTGTGTGTGTGTGTGTGTGTGTGTGTGTGTGTGTGTGTGTGTGTGTGTGTGTGTGTGTGTGTGTGTGTGTGTGTGTGTGTGTGTGTGTGTGTGTGTGTGTGTGTGTGTGTGTGTGTGTGTGTGTGTGTGTGTGTGTGTGTGTGTGTGTGTGTGTGTGTGTGTGTGTGTGTGTGTGTGTGTGTGTGTGTGTGTGTGTGTGTGTGTGTGTGTGTGTGTGTGTGTGTGTGTGTGTGTGTGTGTGTGTGTGTGTGTGTGTGTGTGTGTGTGGTGGTGGTGGTGGTGGTGGTGGTGGTGTTATTAACAAAATTTGTAATTTATTATGCATTTGTTGGATAAATAAGAATCCAATTAAAAAAAATTCTTTGATAAATCCGACTAGGAAAAAAATAGTGTGCTATAATTATGATAAAACTTTCCTAAAAAAAAAATTGTTTGATAAATCCGACTAAGAAAAAAATAGTGTGCTATAATTATGATAAAACTTTCCTAAAAAAAAAAATTGTTTGATAAATCCAACTAAGAAAAAAAAATAGTGTGCTATAATTATGATAAAACTTTCCTCAAAAAAAAATTTGTTTGATACTTCCGACTAAGAAAAAAAATAGTTTGCTATAATTGTGATACAACTTTCGTCAAAGAAAAAAAAACTTAATCCATTCATTTTCTAGTTACAGGGGGAAGCTACGAAAACAACTGCATTCCCTGGCCCGGGACTTCAGAGTATCATGGGTAATTGTTCACTCTCGTCGGATGATGCTAGTGAAGGTATGTTATTTAATATCCCCCTGGATTTTTAATTTACAACTGAAGAAATGGACAGTCTTATGCAAATTGTCGGACCTAATTTTTCCGGGGACATTTTTGACAATGACTTTATAATTAGTGAATTGGATCCTGTGCAAATGGGTGCAAGACATGAAAATAGTGTCATGTCCCCGGAACTGCTTTAATTTGATTTTTTTGAGTCTGCTGTAGATCACATGCAAAAATAAAAGGTAGTTTTTAACCCCTTTGAATAACACGTGGTTGGCGGGGACTTCAGTCTAACAAGTAATGTGAGAATTCTTAAGAGCT
This sequence comes from Artemia sp. Qi Xiang Cuo, assembly GCF_049724085.1. Lineage (NCBI taxonomy): Eukaryota > Metazoa > Arthropoda > Branchiopoda > Anostraca > Artemiidae > Artemia > Artemia sp. Qi Xiang Cuo. Next base: position 78,972,125 of record NC_142795.1, on the reverse strand, counting down.
AAATCAAGCAATAATAAGCACTGATTGAGAGTGAGTTTAAGAAATGGGGGGGGGGGGGTCAAGGGGGGATTAAGGCAACAGTAAATCAAAAAGTTTATTTACAAATGTGAAAATCTGAATACATTTTTATTTTAATTTTTCAACTGGCAACCAAACTTTTGATCCAGGTCTAACTGAATTTGAGCGCAACTTTTTCAACTGGGTCAATAAATTAATATCAACTTTGGACACGTTTAACGAGAGGGGGAGTGGGTCCACAATTTTATACATTGAACATATGGATCTGAATCTCAGTAGATTTAAAAAAAACTTTTTTTAAGGGGAGGGCGGGGTAGAAAAATAAAATGCCACCCGCATTTGTCGGCTACCAAAGGGGTTCAGAGTTTCGATTTTGACACGGGGCTGCAATGCATTAAATATGCATTTTTAGCAGCAGCCCATAAAACATTGAAAAATGATTCAACTATGAAAAATCTCGACGGACTTGCGCGTAACGGTGGTGAACATTTCCCTAAAGTAAATTTTGACTGTTTAGAGGGGAGTATCCGGTGTCTTTAAAAGAAATAACCATATTTGAAAAAGCAAATGAAAATCTTGGGTTGGGGGTGGTTTTTCTCCAGTATGACACAGAATTTGTAAATGGGGAAAAGAAACCAAATAAAAAAGGGGTTTTATATTCAGTTCGGACACCGTCGGTAGATAATGTTAAAAATTGGGCTTGGCTTATTTACTAACCCCCCAAAAATGTAAATTCATATGGTCATTTTTCACCGTTACAGCAAGAAGTCGACTCTTATCCCAAGGTGTTCGGAAAGCAGAACTTCTCTATTGCCCCATGTGTCTTTCCCCATTTAGAAATGAAAAAACATTCTCGGATCACATGAGATATTGTAAAATTCATGGCAATCAAAGAATAGAAAAGCCAGCAGAAGGCAAAGATACTTTGCAGTTTAAAAATTTCCAAAATTTCCTGTTACAGGTTGATAAAGTATTTTTGGATTGTGAATCAAGACTGGTGGTGGTATCGGACCCATCAAGGCCAAATATAGTCAAGGAACACAAACTAGTTGCGTGTTCCTACGCGCACGCCTGTCGTGATTCTAATAATAAAATACAGTTTGAAGAGTTTTTTTTGGCTATGGATGAGGGGAGTAGCATGGAAAAGTTATTGGTGTCTTTAATAAAAATAGCAAACGGTGCAATTTCACGATTGCGTCACACCAACTACCCAATCTCATTATCAAATAAGGAGCAACTGGCACTAGAAAAGGGGAGAATTTTTTGAGTTTGTAGGGTTGCCCTTGTCCCAAAAGACGCGGTCCAGGATCACAATCATCTTATTGACCCCAATTCAACGGGAAAAAGTAACTTTCGGGGGTGGGCTCACAATTCATATAATTTAAAAATTAAACAGCAACTCTTTCTTCCGGTTCTTATGCATAATTCTAACTACGATCTGAATTATGTGCTACAAGCAATGGCACATCTTCAAAGAAATCGAACAGTGGATGATGCATGGGTGATAGACAGCTTTTCCTACAAAATCATTCCTAAATAATCAGAAAAGTTGCTTGTTTTGGAATTTATGTGGAGACTTGTAGAAGAAGACGTTGAGAACATAAATAAAATTTGCTTTTAGAGACATGTAGTTTTTTCATCCAACCATTCAGCGGAGTATTTATATCTAAAGAGAACTATGACGCAACAACACTTTCTCACTTTTCCAGAAACAGTTTCCAAGTCATTTTTATGATTTATCGACTGCAAAGGGTATCTATTCTTATGATTATTATTGTTCCATGTCAAGATTCGCCGAGGACACTATTCCCTCGATCGAATCGTTTTACGACAGTCTACACGATCGTAGGTGCACCCCGGGTGAATACAATTTTGCTAAGAAAGTGTGGGCAGAGGGAGGGTGTAAAAATGGGTTTCACTAATGCAGGCTGTATTTGTCGAGTGATGTGTTAACTTTGTTAGACATTATGTGTAATAATACGGACAAAATCTATGGGGAATTTAATCTTGATCTAGGATATTATTTTTCATCTCCTCATTTGGTGATGGACCCCATCCTAAGAATTACCGGGGAAAAATTGGGCTAATCACTGAAATAGATTAGCATCTGTTAATTAAGATATCAATGAGGGGTGGATACGTTTTTCATAGGGATCGTATCCTGGAAACTGATCCAACTGGAGAGAATACGGGGACAAAATCGGATGTAGTTTTCCTTGATATGAATTCTCTCTACCCCTTGGCCATGTCCCATTATGTGCTACCCTGCGATGACTATAAATGGCTAAATGACCCTCAAGCTCCCCATTTCCCCAACATTGACAGTGTTGAGGAGAATGGGCCGGTTGGATGGTTTTTTGAAATTGACGGGGAGATACCAGTTGAGCTTCACAATTCAGTAAAGGATTTTGTTTTTCCATGCATCAATAGACCTGTGAAAATAAATTTATTTTTACTTAATCTATTTTGGGGAATGCTATTATCTCCTATGAGATATAAGGGTTTTCCTATCGTAGCTTAGCGGCAATAGGCCTAATCAATTTACTTATATGTCTGTATCGTTCCCGATAATTAAATTCAAATTAGAAAGTTTCATAGCCTAATTAGTTCGCAAGTTTTTCTCCAATTTCCGACTCGCGCCATTTGTTATGTAAAGAGTTCAGAGCTTTGTTTCCACCGCACGATCGGATCTGACTTAAGAGATACGAATTCTTATAGGCTAGCAGGGGTTATAAACTTTTTCTAAGCTGTGGCGGTAACGACTTTTGGTGTTTGTAGGGATGAAAAAGCGTGGCCTCTTCTTTCTCGAGCTATCTGGAGATCAGATTCCTATGGGAGCATTTACCTTGGAGACTTACGAACTAATTATCTATTATTAGGCTAGTTGCAGACATATAAGATGAAATAAACACAGATAAAAAGACAATAGATTTATTGATCTTACATGCTTAGTTGCACAGCAACGGGTCACATCAATGACAATAACGGTGACAAGAAAATAAGAATTTCGTCTGAATCTCTCTAGGTCTGATTTACTAATCCCCTCAAAAAGCACATCTACCCCACTATCAAAACATAAGTTTTCAGTCCTGCGCCATGGGGACTGCTCGCCATTGGCCCAAGAGGACCAAGGATGTAATTCCGCGAATCTTACTGGGTTATAGGCATAAAGTAACAGCTTCTTCACGGATTTCAAAGCCTGCTGCCAAGAGTCTAATTTTTAACTCTACAAAAAGAGAAATGAAATTCGATCAGAAATCAAAATCCGGACATCGTTGTCCATATTTTGCGCAGAGACATAGTAGCAAAAACAATGCTATGCACATAATTTCTAAGGAAGTTTAAATGGCAAAAAACCGTGGGAATGCTTGATTCATCAAAAACATTTAAAAGAATTAATTGGACGAAAGATTTGCATCCTTGGTCCTCTTGGGCCAATGGTGATCAGTCCTCATGGTGCAGGACTGAAAACCTATGTTTTGATAGTGGGGTAGATGTACTTTTTGAGAGGATTAGTAAATTAGACCTAGAGAGATTCAGACGAAATTCTTATATTCTTGTCACCGTTATTGTCATTGAAGTGACCCGTTGCTGTGCAACTAAGCATGTAAGTTCAATAAATCTATTGTCTTTTTTATCTGTGTTTATTTCATCTTATGTGTCTGCATCTAGCCTAATAATAGATAATTAGTTCGTAAGTCTCCAAGGTAAATGCTCCCAAAGGAATCTGATCTCCAGATAGCTCAAGAGAGAAGGGGCCACGCTTTTTCATCCCTACAAACACCAAAAGTCGTTACCGCCACAGCTTAGAAAAAGTTTATAACCCCTGCTAGCCTATAAGAATTCGTATCTCTTAAGTCAGATCCGATCGTGCTGTGGAGACAAAGCTCTGAAACGTCAGAAATTCTAGTTCAATAATTCTTAATTCCTCTTAACTCTTTACATAACAAATGGCGCGAGTCGGAAATTGGAGAAAAACTGCGAACTAATTAGGCTATGAAACTTTGTAATTTGAATTTAATTATTGGGAACGATACAGACATATAAGAACAGTGATTAGGCCTATTGCCGCTAAGCTACGATAGGAAAACCCTTATATCTCATAGGAGATAATAGCATACCCCAAAATAGATTAAGTAAAAATAAATTTATTTTCAATTAATTCAAAAAAAATGGAAGAACTCAGTGATATATTAATAGTGCAAAAGTTAGTCGCGAAAAATATAGAGATAGTAAAATCTATACCAGAGTACAATGGTCAATCAGATATTGACGAATTTAATATCCAATTGACCAAGTTTGTACAACTAACAAAAACAGATGTTGGAGCGTTAAAAGACATGCTACTACTACGGTTAAGAGGCCAGGCCTTAACTTTTCTAAAACAGATTGAACAGACCATAGGCAACAACGCTAACTTGCCAATAAATACAGTTGATAACTTGTTAAGAGTATTCAAAGATAGGCTCATAGACACCAGTTCTATAAATAAATTAAACCACGGAGTAGTAAGCTTTGATTTTTCACAGAATATAAGGGAATATCTTGATAACATACGCATTTCTGTAGAAGCAAAATACGGAAGTGGTTCTGGGCAACTGTATGAAAAAGTCATACTAAATACATTTTTGCAAGGGCTACCCCCAAAAGTATACAGAGTAGTAATATCCAAAAATATTCAGCCGTTGGATCTTGCAGTTCAGGAAGTAGAGCGATTAATTGAAGTTTATACAATGGTTGCTAATCATAGTAAAGCAAAAATAAATAGCCTAGGCGATTCAAACGCGAACCTAATTTTCAAGGGAGATCAGGCATCTCCCAATTTCTTTTCAAGGGATAACTCCCCAGTGCAACAAAGAAACAAAACACCATAAGCCGTTAGGCAGAGAACAGTACGCTTTCAGCCTATTAAACAATCTAATTATGGCAATAACCCTACAATAATAAGCTGCTATAATTGTGATCGTGTTGGCCATATCGCCAGAGAGTGCCATTATATCACCAATCGCATACCAAGAATTTCTGTCGATAACACGCAAAATTACGGCGACCATTGGTTCGGAAGAACAAATTTTAGAACCGGCCGTGCAATAGGCTATAGCCAAGGGGGATTGCGCCAATCAGCACCTTATAATGCGTACCAACCAAATTTGTATAACCCTACCCCCAACAGACAAATTAATTACCGATTTGAAAACTCAAATACTCGCCAAAGCCAATATAATGCAAGAATGCCATATAGAAATCACGAAAATTTGCCGATGGGAAATGAAAATTTTCCAAGCCAACGGCATAGGCAGGCAACGCCAGCAAACGGCACTGACAGGAGACTTCCACGATACCATAATAATACATGGAGAAGACAGACAGACGTAAATCATTTAAATATGCCTACGGAACCTAATACGTACGAATATCTATTACAGGCACCGACACATGAAATAAATTCTCAGGGAAACACTTCAGACCCCTCAGAAATATAAATTGGACCCAGAGGGTGCCAGAAATATTTAACAGGTCCAAGACAATATTAGTGCCTTCTTGTAGTGATATTATTAACAAATTACCTATATTTAATGATTTTTGTGTAGAAAACGTTTACTTTACGGCCTTAGAGGACAGCGGAACTATTGTAAATATAACAAACTCAGGCTTATTTAATATCTTGCGTCCGCACATTACGCGACAGAGGATCCCTAATAATCCCAATTTAACGAGCGTGACATGTCATAAGCTAAATGCAAAAGGGTCATTTTGCCTAAATTTAAAAAGAGACAATAGAAAGTTCATGACAAATTTTATTATATGTGATAATTACCCATATGTGGCTGTAATAGATGCAAATTTTCTATGGTCTAACAAAATACTATTAGACGTGCCTAATCAGAGGCTTGTCTACCCAGCTAAGGTAGAGGAGGAAATTTCTACTTTTAGAAATCGTAGCAGAGGTTACAAAGACAACATAACAGTAAAAAAAATTTCTAGTGGTATAATTTCGAAGCAGTATGAATCTCATGTCTCGCAAAGACATGGCATAATTGGAAATTTGTTCAATTACCCTAAGAGATATCGCAGAAATGAAGTATATTTAAATAATACAAGTATGAAATCTGCGAAAATAAAAATAGGAGATATGCGACAGTACAGATCAAACGAAATTAAGAAAATAGCGGAATTATGGAAGAACATAATAAAACCCAACGTGACGCCACCAGATGCCACATTGGCGCAGCATAGCGCCTGTATGAATCTAATAAATAATGAAAATAAAGAGAAATATTAGAGATTCGCAATAAGGAAAACAAAAGTCCCTCCCAAAACGATGCAAAAAATTCAAATATCACAGATGATCGAACCAGTGATTAGCAAATCAGAAATATGGTTTGCGACACCATCTGAAATACCCGAAAATCTGTTATGCGAGGAACAGATTATATCTTATGACAAAGGGGAAGGTTTTATTTGGGTAACCAATAACCATGAAAATGGTACAATTACAATTAAAAAGGGGACGTGTCTAGTTCGAATCCAAGTTCTAATGTAGAAGGCTTTAAATACGTTTGAAAGATTTATGGATCACCTAGTGGACGGCAACAAAGCCCCGAATGAAGCCTCCCCTCTGGCTACCTCATAATTTTTAAACAAATACGACGTTAACCCGGAAGCGGAAATAGTCATCCAAAAAAATTATGCAAATTACTAAGAGAATTCATAGACTTATTTTTTAAATATGAAAATAATATCGGGATTATGCCATTTTATCAGCATTCAATTTTAACGACTGGTAATCCCGAAGCAAAACAGCCGTATCGCGTGCCAGATAAGCACAAAGAGTGGTTAAAAATAAAATCCATTAATTAGAAAAAAATGAAATTATACGCCCAAGCATAAGTCCGTATAGTGCACCAGTGATCCTAGCACCAAAAAAGAATGGAGATATTAGAATCGTAGTAGACTAAAGAGCCCTCAAAAAACAAGTAGTTAGCGATAAATTTCTTCTACCATGAATAGATGAAATCCTTGACTCAATTTCAAGCAAAAACCAAATTTGTACTTCTTTGGACCATACCCAAGGCTACCACCAAGTGAAAATAGCCGAAAAGGATGTCCATAAAACTGCATTTTCAGCATCTGAATATGATTCTTATGAATACTTAAGGGTACCATTTGGGCTTAAAACAAGTTCAAGCGCGCTATGTACACCCCTTCTACACCTGTTAAGAGGATTAAAGAATATAATTCATTTCGTCAACGATGTCATATGCGTGGGACAAAATGCTGAACAACACTTAGCAACTTTAGTTAAGGTGTTCGAGAAGTTCTGGCAAGGCAATTTAAAATGCCGGCCCGAGAAAGTAAATTTATTTCAACCTAAAATTAAATTTTTAGGAGTAGTAGTAACCCAGGGAGAGATATCCCCAGACCCTGATAAAATAAAATGTGTTGAAAACCTCAAGCCCCCCAGAACTATGAAAGAATTAAGGGGAATTTTAGGACTTACTGGCTACTTTAGAAAATTCGTAAACAATTACGCCCAAATTGCAAAACCCTCACAGAATTAACTAAAGGGAATTCCCATAATGTTACCTGGTCCCAGGAAGCTCAAACTTCCCTAGACCGACTCAAAAAGGCGCTCACTTCTGAACCAATTTTATCACTCCCTGATTTCGAAAACGGAAAATTCATCGTTACCACAGATGCAAGCTCAAAGGGCATTGGCGCTATCCTTTCGCAAGTAATCCTGGTAGAAAACCCTAACCCTCTACAGGGAACACCTAAACAAATAGAAAAAGTTATATGCTATTCAAGTAAAACTTTATCAAAAGGCGAAAGTAGTTATTCCACCACAAAATTATAAATACTATCTGCTATTGAACGACTGGGCAAGTTTAGGAATCTTCTAATCTGAAGGGAATAGGCGTTGCGGTAGGACCATGCGGGCTTTTGCCACTCTTACAAGATTAGAGATACCACGAGCATACTAGATAGATTCGTGATGCAGATTCGTGATCTATACTTTAACTTAGATCATTTGAAAGGACAACAAAATGCAGCTTGTGACTTTTTAAGTAGGTACCCAGAAAATATTCCGTCGGAAGCTGAAGAAAATGAAGTTAACGCCATCAATGCTAAGAACAAACATGGATGTAAGAAAAACAAAGTCAAAGACGCAATAAAAGAAAAGAAGATTAACTATTGTCCCTTATATTTGGAAAATATAAAAAGAAAGCAAAAAAAGGACGAAATATGGGTAGCACTTGTTTAATTTTTGTGAATGATAAGGTGTTACCCGATAAATTCAAAACTCTTAAAAAAGAGATATATATTTTTTACTACGACCTTGATGAAGAAATACTGTGTAGAATCGTGACTTCTTAGACAAACAGTAACCAAACCTCGATAATACCTGTGTTACCACAAAACTTGCTAGGGCCTGCATTTGAATATTTTCATTCGGACACAGGTGGACATTTAGGAGTTATGAAAACGTTCTATAATTTAAAAAAATACTTTTACGTACAATCTGCACTGACAAAACTTAAAGAATTTGTAAGTACATGCGAAGCATGTAATTTGAGAAAAATCCCCCCAGTTTATCCAAATCATACAATGGGAAGGATCCCGGTAGCAAGGTACCCCTTCGATATTATCTCATTTGACCTATACGGTACAAACGGAGGCCTACCTGTTTCTAGCAGAGGCCATACTTGTATTCTTTCGGTTATAGATCATTTTTCAGGATCTACTTTTGCAAAAGCATTAAAAAATCAAGGTGCTTATGCCACAAGTGAGGCGTTAGCAAAATTATTTTTACAATTTGGCATTCCTAATAAGATTTTGAGTGACAACTGGAGCAATTTTGTTGCAAAAGTAACAAAACATTTAATGAGTTTTCTCAATATAGAGAAAATGGTGACAGCGCCGTACCATCCACAAGCTAATGGCAAAATAGAAAACAGGCATAAAATATTTTCGAACGTATTAAGTATTTATACAAAAGACGACAGGAGCGACTGGGATAAATTCTTACCTTATTTAACTAACGTAATCAACACTGCTTATTCCGAAGCAACCAAAGACAATCCATTTTATTTACTTTTTGGTCGTTATTTCAAAATCCCACATGATGAGATTATTGAATCTCGGCAGCATTATAAAGAATCAGAAGATTATAAACAAGAATTCATAAATAGAATGAGGAAAACTTATAAATTAGTTAGGCAAGAGTTGGAAAAATGTAAAATAAACCAAGAGCTTAGAAACCAACCCAAAGTTAAGGGGAATATAAATTTCAAAGTAGGAGACTTCGTTTACCTAAAGAACGAGGCAAAAACGGAAGGAAAAGAACTTTCGACCCCATGTCCCCCCAAAAGATTTCCAGACGATATGGTTTCCCCTGCAACACCAATAGAAAGGCCTCTGTCTTTACAGGAAGAATTAAACAGAGCTGTAGAAACCCCCGGTATTGCTGTAAAGAAAACTACTCTCAAAGATTTAATTAAAAAAAACCTGCGAAAAGCTACGTATTTCATTAATTTCCCCATAAAAAAGAGTCAAAGTACACTGCCCGAAAATAAAACTCCCAAGGATAACCAGCAAGGTAAATATCATGATATAACGGTGTCCATGGTCAAACCTAAACAGTGGACTTCGTGGAGGGAAAACTTCGCGCAAAGAATGCCCCATCCACCTGAGGACTTGGCATTCAAACAATTAAGGAGCCCCGCAAAAACTCTTGATTCCTCCCAAAGCTCTCAAGAATCTTTCAAATCTCCCGAGTTGAAAACTCAAGGCGAGGACCTAGGGAATAAACCTTCTACTTCCAGAGGAGTAGAAATTTACGAAGGAAGGGCAGGTGACACCTCAAAAAGTGCCACTTCTAGAAGTTCTAATCCGGATTCGTTGGTAACCAGTTCCGAAGAGTCTGATGGCGAATCAGACCATATAGTAGTTAAAGAAATAGTGAAATCAAGGCCAACCTCAGCATCCACACACGGGAAACAAACAAAATTAAAAAGGCAAAAATTTTTGAAAAAAACATTACAAAAAGTTTGACCTTATTTCGCTAGAAAAACCGAAAAAGAAAAACCGCAAGAAACAGAGGAGAAAATAACGACACAGTCAGGTAGAACGGTTAAAAAACCTGACAAATGGAAATATCCCTAATTAATATAAAGAAAAACTTCAAATCCCTTATGAAAATCAACTTGTGATCCACCATAATAGACGTAACAGTGTGCAAAAAAATTAACCAAGTAAATATTAATGAAAAAAAAATATATATAATACAAGTGATGTCAGAACGTCGGTGATTAAAGGCCTAAGATGAGAAGCTCGTGGTCGATTAATGGTGACAAACAGTGTTTTTAGGTCCTCTGTGGCACATTCTTCGTACTATGTAGCTACCCTACAAAAATAAACTATTCCCCTATAAATGAGAATTAATCAGTTGGATAACCTATAATGTACCCAGTTATTGAGACCAATAACGGAACTTATATCATGGAGAGGGGTGGTCGTGTTTTCAAAGTCGATATCATCGATTCTATACGATGATATGACTTTGAAAACCTTCCCATCGTACTTCGAATTCATACTCCTCTAGGGAATTCAACTTATATTCTACAAATGAACTATGGAAATGATCCCCTACTCAGTATTAAGTTGTGTAATCAAATCTAAATAGATGGACCAAGTTTTGTGGGAAGCCTGGGGAGAAACTCAAAGCCCATGTAGCTTTTAATTGTTGGGTTTTGGCCGCCCCCTCATATTTTATATGAAAAATCGACCCTTGTCCTAAACAATATGGATATTATCAGAAAAAAAACAAGAAATTATCAGTACAGAAGTGTCTAATTAGATGAAATATTTTATCTTAGTGCAGTTTATAATTATTTTAGGCCTACCAGTGTAATTAAGTGCAACTAGTTTGCTTATTCATGTGTTTCTTACTCAAAAAATATAATGTTTCTTACTCGAGTAATATGCACCAATAGCAAACTATTATTAACTATAACCAAACAACCTCTGGATTAATTGACATGGATAAGTTTACGGTATATTTTACATTATGTATAAATACTAATAAGGGCGATTGTAAAACCGTTTGAACGGGTGAAATGTATAGATTGAAACCCTATGCTAGTAAAGTGGTAGCTAGGTGAAACCAGCCAGGATCTCCCATTAATATGAAGGCGTTTTTCGGTTAACAGATTCTAATAAAACTTTAATATCATATTCATATTTAGAAAAACTTTAATATTCATATTTAAAACTTTTTTTTCACATTTAAAACTTTAATATTCATATTCATACTTAAATATCATATTATTTATTTAGTGCTGATGAGTTTGCTCAAACTATAACCTTCTAAAAAGATATTGATGTAAGTTCTTCATTACGCTTATATTCTTTGCCAAGCATCAACTGGAATATACGTGGACAAGCTTGGAAATCCTGCATCTAATTACCTTATTCGAAAGGCGAATATGAGGCACCAATATTGAATTGTAATTACGGAAAAATCCTATAACTAATAGGACGAAAATCCAAGAGAAGAACACGGGGAAACAGCTGAAATGCTGAGGTTAAACCCGGAACCCTATGATAACGTCTAAGCCAAGAAATAGGGGTAACATCAGAAAACGAGTGGGTAGAGAGGTCTCCATTCGTCCTTTTTACGTTTCGTTCCCCCAGTGTAGTATCTTTTACGTAAAACCGTGTGGTTATGCTGCATATGCGTTTCTTAAACATCACGGACGTGCGTGCACAATGCAGGTATGAAATATGTTGTAAAATTAGACCTCAAAAATTAAACATGTAGCATAAACTCTGTTTAAATGATTATTTTAAATCTGACATAAAAATTAACTAAGTATTGATAGAAGTCAAAATAAAGTGTATGTAGTAGCGTATATTAGAAAGTATAAGTTCCCAATTGGAACTATATTGTTTTATTATAATCCGATTAATGTGTGTACTATTGTATGAGAATTTACTTCAAAAATCTTGTGAGCCGGCATCATTGTTTATATTACAGTAAGTAAATGGTAAAACGTCAATCGAGCATTATAATGAGCCAACCAGTACAGATATAACCTATCAACATCTACTGTCACCATATCTCAACCAATGGCAAGTACTCACCATAGACCCTAGGTACTTTTTATAACAGCCTCATCTACGAAAACAACAGTTACCGTCAATCGTCGTTTCTTTGACCATGGACCATATTACGTATAAGTTAACACTATGTTTGAAGTTTAACTCTGAGATCCCCATCAATCAGAACAAGATAAACGATTTTTAACGATATTTGAAGTTAAATGATATTTAAATACATTCAAAGATATTTGAAGCTGAAGTAAAGACAATTTGAAGTTTAATTCTGAGAACCCCATCGATCAGAATAAGATAAACGATATTTAACGATATTTGAACTTAAATGATATTTAAAGACATTCAAAGATATTTGAAGCTGAAGTAAAGACAATTTGAAGTTTAATTCTGAGAACCCCATTGATCAGAACAAGATAAACGATATTTGAAGTTAAATGATATTTAAAGACATTTGAAGATATTTGAAGCTGAAGTTAAAGACAAATTGAAGTTTAATTATGAGAACACCATCGAGCAGTACAAGATAAACGATATTCGACGATATTTGAAGTTAAATGATATTTGAAGATGTTTGAAGTTGAATTTAAAGACAATATATTAAAAGAGTCACTATAGTATGACGACAAACCGTTTCAAAAAGCACAAATGAACAATTTTACGCGAGAATACATCCTCTATTTGCCTCAAGAAAATCCTAAAAATGATATGCTGAGAAGAAAAACACCAACACCTGTAGTGGGAAGCATCATTTCCCAGTTGACTATTAGAACGATATTTAACGGTCATTTTCCAGTTGACTATTAGGGAAAACTTGTCGTGTAAAGACAACTAGACTCGAACTGTTTTATGAAGAAACCATAACGTAAATGCTTCAAAATTTTTGCCAAGACAAAAAGAGTGAAGGACAATAATTTACAACAGAAGGGTGTAGTACACTAAAGACTCGAAGGTGATGAATAGATGTGAATCTACATGTATTACTTCCTAATAACTTTTATAATTCAAAAATCCCAATAGTGAAAGTGTTTTAAAATTACAAGTGAACATGGTAAACACAATATTGTGTGTTTTAAATTGTTTTTGTATGTAGTATTAGATATCCAGGTAGTTCTTTGTAGCGTTGTCAAGCTATTCATTTAATGTAGCGTAGATAGAATATAGTATGCCACGTAGACAAAAAAAAAGTGAATTCAAAAAAAACTTATGTAAAGGTAGAATAGCCCCAACCTTGTTGTAAATATAAAAGTAATCAGTGTTAGATGTAGAAAAAAAAATCCTTAGTATAGTAGCTAACCTAGAACCATAAATAATCTTAGTCCGGTAGATAAATTTTAGATAGGGATGTAGAATAAAATAAGGAAAACAATAGAGAAAATTTTAAGCACTCCTAATGAGGAGTTACTAATGACGGGACGTCATTAATTGATGGGAAGGGTGATGTGTACCATCAGTTAAATGCGATTTATTTAAAATACAGGATTCTTTCCTTCTAAAGATGATTCGGGCATAAATTAAACGTCCCCTAATTGAGTTCAAATACCGCTTCCAAGAGTTTAAATTCTTAATCAGCAAAAAGAGAAATTGCATTCTAGCTTCAGTCAAACAACGACGCTAGTCGTTCAAATTTCGCTAAGATAATTAGTAGCAGAAAAAATGCTATGCACAATATTTCTAAGGAAGTTTAAATGGCAAAAAACCGTGTGAATGCTCGAATCATCAAAAACATTTAAAAGAATTAATCCGACGAAACATTTACATCCTTTGCTTTCTTGGGACAATGTCAAGCAGTCGCAATGGTGCAGGAATGAAAGCCTATGTTTGGATAGTGGGGTGGATGTACTTTTTAAGAGGACTAGAAAATTTGACCTAGAGAGATTCAGACAAAATTCTTATATTCTTGTCACCGTTATTGTCATTGAAGTGACCCGTTGCTGTACAACTAAGTATGTAAGTTCAATAAATCTATTGTCTTTTTTATCTGTGTTTATTTCATCTTATATGTCTGCATCTAGCCAAATAATAGATAATTAGTTCGTAAGTCTCCAAGGTAAACGCTCCTAGAAGGAATCGGATCTCCAGATAGCTCAAGAAAGAAGAGGCCATGCTTTTTCATCCCTACAAACACCAAAAGTCGTTACCGCCACAGCTTAGAAAAAGTTTCTAACCCCTGCTAGCCTATAAGAATTCGTATCTCTTAAGTCAGATCCGATCGTGCGGTGGAAACAAAGCTCTGAGACGTCAGAATTTATAGTTCAATAATTCTTAATTCCTCTTAACTCTTTACATAACACTTTGAGCCCCTGCAATAGGGGTTTAGTCGAGGTGGAGCGATTGCATTGGTCTCCTTCAAAAGTAAAACTTATTGCTGACCTTCTGCCGAAAAAAAAATATTGTTGTACGTCATTTGGCTTTAAAATGAATGTGCAACAACGGTTTCAACGTCACAAAGGTTCATAAAGCGCTCCGATTTAGTCAAAAATTCTATATAAAAACATTTGTTGAAACTTTTGTCAAGAAACATTCTGAAGCACAAACGAAAGCCGAAAAAGAAATTTATAAGCTCATTTTGAATTTGGCTTTTGGTAAAATGTGTGAGTGTTCGCAATAGAAATCGTTTGGACGTCGTGACCGATCCCAAACAATGTGCTCGAATTATTGCCGATCCAAATTACACTTCCTTCACAATCATTGGCCCAGACATGGTACTATTGAATAGGAAAAAAAGAAGCATTGTCTTGAATAAAAATATTGCTGCAGGCAGTGCGATCTTGGAGATCTCTAAAAAGCTCATGTTGGAATTCTACTACAATGTGGCTAGGGTACAGTGGCCGGAAAAGGGGCAAGTAGAGGTTTGCTACGGGGACACAGATTCTCTACTGCCAAAAGTAAAAACCCTAAATCTAATTGATGATTTTGCGCTCGGTAAAATCATCAGCTCACGAATGGACTACACCAATAGGAGGAGGATTTACCCGGAGCTAGTAAAACTTCTGGTGCCAAATAACATTTTATTTTGTAAATCAGAACCCGTAAGCAACATGATTTCCCGTGGTGTATTTCTAAGTCCGAAGGTGTACTTTATACAGACACACGACGAGAAAATCAAGAAAAGTTGCAAAGGAGGGCCAATGTGCTTTATTAATAAAACTTTTAAATTAAATATATAGGGAAACTGTATTATTGAAATTACAATTCGGAGAGCTAAATTGCTAACAATTCGCTCCCTCAACTGGAGGAACTTTACTTAAAATGTAGAAAAAATTGCCACCAGTACTGTCTCCGACAAGGTCTATGTTTGTCAAGACGGTGTGAATACCCTCCCCCTTGGGCACTATTTAACTTCAGACCGGGCCGAATGTGTTATCCATAGGGAAAGTCTCGGTTTGAATAAAGTCCAGTAAAATTTTTCCCAAAACCTTGGGGGGGGGGGCCTCGCGGCCCCGGGGGGGGGGGGGAGGCCGCCAGAGGGGGGCACACCGCCACTATCAAAGTTGTCTTTTTTGACCTTGAGCAGATTTTTTTTTGTACATATAAATTTTGTATTGAAAAAAGAAAAAGTTCTATTATTTTAAAGATCTTTTTTAGTGTATTTTTTTTATAAATAAATTTGAAAAGTGTATTTTTCTTTGTTTTCTTCAAAGGGTTTTTTTTTATAATGAAATAAATTCTACTCTCTATTTATTTTGTTCTTGAACAGAGTTGTAGGGAAAATATTTAGTCCTTAGACAGGTATGGTCTACGGTTAGTTTTTTAAGTGAATTGTTGAAGGAAAAATCTATCAATTTAAAACGCCATTTAGAACGTTTCTGTGAGTACCGGCAGTGTAGGGCAAAACAGCAATCTTACCTAAAATAATTAAAAATTACGACTAAATGTTTGTGGAAAATTAAAAAAAAATCTACTATTGCTACAGTATTTAGCAGGAGTCCTATGATAATATTAAAGCAATTGACACGACGGGATTGCTGCAGATATAATTCATACAGGGACTTGATGTTTTCAATAGTATTGAACCAAGTTAATGGCTGTTCGTTGATGACTTGACTGAATTTATTGAACAATTGTCCTAGGAAACACTGTTATTATTCGCCGTTCTCTCTCATAATGAAAAGATTTCTGTTAATCTGATTCTACACAATCTCTTTTTTCAGAGCAAATGCATGCAAACACTAGCATTGCACTGCACCTACTTTAACATCTACAGAGTTTTTCGCGATTCCAGCTCCCTAATAACTCTTAATAAACAAATCTATCCAGGCGCCCCTAAATTTCTGCTCTCAGCATACAATCAGGCAACTAATAAACCCTACGGCTATATGCTATTAGATCTTAATCAAAATACACCCGAGGATCTGCGTGTAGTCACAGATATTTTTGACAATGAAATTACAGTATATCTCCCCGTGAAAATTAAAAAGATCTATTAGTCGCTATAACGACACTGAAGAAACTACATGAATATACACATATGTTTTCAGTTATAAGTACTTCAAAACCACCTCTTAAGAAAGCCATACTCAAACATGGTATTGACAATGATTTCATTAATCTAATATCTGAACTTTGTTTAAATTTGATCGAGGGCAATGTTCAACTGCCAGAAGTAGTTAAGCAACAGGCAAAGCAACATCGTTCCATTGTACATACATTGGCCTCTAAAAAGAAAGGAGAGAATTTTAAAAAGAAACGACTTCTTCAGGCGGGCGGTAGCTTTTTTACACTTTCACTACCGATAATTGCAGGACTTGTAAACAGTTTTCTCTAGATAATGGCAAAACCCTATAAATTGACTCCAATAGAACTCACTCTCTCACCCGTGGAAAACTTTGAGGACATTCTGAGTAAATTCCTTGGCAACGAGAGTATTGAGGATGATAAAAAACTACTTTTATTTCAAGATGCACTTCGCCAAGCGGACAAACATAAGCCCTATCGGTCGAAGGCCACTGGTATTGGTCATAAAATAGAATAATCTCCTCAGGATTCTGCTGCTGCTGTAACACAATTAAAGAACAAGTAATTGTATTAATTTTTTATGAAATTTATAAATATATGCCCCAAAAATTTGGTTGAACAAATAAAACGACTCCTAACTTATCTCTTGGAAATTGACCAAGATCAAGTTCAAGTTGATAACAATGGGAAAGGGACTATAATTCAGGGCAAGAGCTATAATCTACTTGATTTAATCTATGATATGATTATAAATCGTAAAGGACTATTATCATTTTACGCTCATCTATACAACTTTCTAAATACATTAAACTTCCTCAAAAGTCTTATTAGCAATAGACAAATTCTAAAAAATTAAATGAACGTGCACCATTATCATCATCATTATCAACACCATTAAAATATGAAGAAGAAGAAGAAGAAGAAGAAGAAGAAGAAGAAGATTGTAAATCAATATTTAAAAATACCAGTCCACCTAGTGGAACTAGTTAACAATGGGGGCGAGGAAAAAGAGGACACGTATCTAGTCACCATCACCAACTACAACTCGTGTACAAAAGGGTAGCGGACGTTACACAACGTGTTTACGTTCAAAATGGTTGAAGTTCTGAAAGATGTTTATGAAAATATTCGTGAAGCGGGGAGTTTAAGTTCCCCCACCACTCTTTCCAAAGTCGCTGGTGTTCGAACTAAAAGTGCACAAGACTATCTACAAAATGAATCAAGTTACACTCTGCATAGAAATCATAGGCTTCGTACTAATCATTATCGAACAACTAAATCCTTTAACCCATTGCATAAAATGCAAGCAGATCTCATAACTTTAGATGAGATTCAAGGACTTCACAGTACACCGTACAAGTTAATTCTACTCGCAATCAGTGTTTTTAGTCGCTATGCTTATGCAATTCCATTGCGAACAAAGAGAGGCGTTGAAGTTGCTCAGGCCATTGAAAGTATTCTCGAACAGGATTTATATAAAAAATTCAAACGGATCGTGGTAGTGAATTTGTTAATCCCCATCTTGCAAAAGTACTAGTGAAATATAGTACACTGCTCTATCATAGTCATAGTCCTATAAAGGCTGCATTAGCCGAGCTATTGATAAGAACTATTCGACTTTTAGTTTCAAGATATTGTACATTGAAAAATACACTTGCTTTTAGTCATGATTTAGATAAAATCATGCTGCTCTATAATCAGCGACCTCATCGATCATTGTCCAACTCAACCCCAAAGGAAGTTCATCATTTTGATCATGATACAAATGATACCTTTCTTAAACAATATTCAAGTGAAACAATTGTCAAGAAGAAAAATAAATTCAATGTTGGTGATACTGTTCGAATTAATAGAACAACTAATGTTTTTGAAAAGGGGAATTACTTGTGGTCCACAGAACTTTTTAAAGTGGCAAAAATCTTAGACACTAAACCCATAACTTATCGTTTGCGTGATACCAAAGATGAAGAGATTCTCGGCGGCTTTTATGATTATGAACTACAAAAAGTTAAAAATAATAGTGAAATCTATCAAATTGAAAAGATATTAAAGACACGTACTCGCAGGCGTAAGAAACATTTACTGGTTCGGTGGCTAGGATACAACTCTGATTTTGATTCTCGGATTGGTGATGAAGATTTCGACAATGCTCAATTATTTCTATGTAACATTTATGTCCATAGTTTCTAATCATCTCCACAACGAGATAAAGACGAAGTGATTTTTGGCCGAAAGTCTCTCCTACCATCAAATTTGATCGTGCCTATGAACTGGCTCTTGTCGACTGTATTCTCAAAAATACCTATGACATCCTGAGAAAGGATCGTGTGTATGATATAAAAGTTATACCATTCAATTGGACCCTCTTTGTCGACTATGAATGGGTTGAAGCACTTAAATCTAGCGAATATCCACATGCCAAATTAAAACATATTGAATATGATAATATGACAGATTTGTGTCGTACAATCGATAGAAAAATCTCATATCGTAGGAATGGTACATTTCATATTAATTAGTCATTGGAACACTATAGTATTTACATTACCTCACCTGTTGACACTGAAATAATTATTCTCAATGAATATTGAGAATTAAAAACAGAACTTGGCTTTAAACAGAATATGATCAATGGGGAAAATGCTGGCACCGTTTACGGGATGGATCAAGTTATTTTTGCTGATTATCCACCCGGTTTTGCCTCGGACTCTTGCATATATCTATATGCATACCTTGTGAAGAATCGAGTTTCAGTAATTCAAATGACCCCCTCCTACTTGTTCTTGAACGAAAAACAACTCATGAACTTGTTCATCACTATAATATAAAACATCTTCAGTATGTTCCTGTAAACACTTCGTATTTGGAACTCTGTCTGTTAACACTAAGAAGTGAATTGGGTGATCCTCTAGCAATAACAAAAGGCTTAGCAGTGATTACATGTCATTTTTGACCCATTGTTGGCGACAGCACAATCACCTAAAATGAATAATAGAAGAACTCCATTTGTCTGTCCCGATATCGATTGTTATGTTGGTGCTCTGAGTCCACGTCAAATAGGCAATGGATTGGACTACTGCAAGGGGCGTACTACAATGTCTGGCTATGGTCTTGGTAGCTAGTTTGCTAGGCTATTTCGTTCTGCACTACCCCTTGCCAGAAAATTTCTTGTACCTGCCGCATCAAATTTTGCTGCCTCAACACTACAGGACTGGGGATCGGGCAGGAATTTCAAGGAGAGTGTTAAGGAAAATATTAGATCTTCAGCAAGAGCCGTTGGTGAGCAATTAAAATCTCGGCAAAATTGGGAGGCATTAAAAAGCATGCGCGCGCGTCATTCACTCATCAGTCTCCACCCAGGCGCGAACCAAAGAACATCGACAAGGACTTTGAGGAATAAAACAAGGAAAACCAATAAGCAGAAGAAGAAAAAGAAGAAGAAAAAGATTGTTAGATCAAAGAAGGACTTCTTCTCTCAAGATGCCTTATCTCCCCCACAAGGAATCATATCAATCAATCAGTTCCTCATTGAATCTATTCAAGGCTGAGAATGTTGATGACAGTGTCAAGTATGGCTACTATGAACAATTTCATCCCCAACAACCCCTCTCGGAAAAAATACACTTTCAAATATTTTCCATTGAAGACTATTTCATTGATTCGTCATCAACATTTATTGATTTAAATGTTGTGGGGAAGAAAAAGTCATATAAAACAATTCCAACTGTTGCCGACAGTCTCTCCTACAAGAACTGTATTCTACACAACCTATTCAAACAAATTACTGTATTTATTAATTTGAACATTGGTGAGCACTAGCAATAATTTATCAAACTATGCAAGGTACATACAATTTATGATAATGACATCAAAGTCGTACAAGGAGTTGAGAGGACACTCATTGGGCAAAGAACATCGATCAGGTCTTTATACTGATGCTTAGTTGACTACTGCAATGAGCTAGGAGTATCATCTGGTTGGAAAATTAAATCTTGAGATATTCAATATATCTCAATGGTTACCCCCCAATGTCAAGATTGACATAAAGTTGCAACTGGCCCCATCAAATTTTATTTTGAGAAAAACACTTCCTGCAGCACCCGATGCAAATGTCGTTATCACATCGGCAATTCTCCACGTCCAAAAACAACAGGTTATGAGCTCTGTTGCATTGGCAGTGGAAAAGCTAAGAGCCAATGGTAGCAACCTTAAACTTCTTGTCCCCTATACGATCACCAATTAATGTCACATTGCCACCGGCTCTCGTAGCTATAGCAATTCATTATTTATAAATAGAGAAACCCCCTCAAAATAGGCTTTGGCCTTTGTAAAGAGTGGCAGTGCCGTTGGATCCTGGACTGAATCCCCCATGATTTTAATTTTTTCGGTCTATCTAGCCTTGTGTGCAAAGTGAATGGTATTCCGCTGTACACTATCATTTGACAAAAAATCCTATAAAACTGTACGAGTTGACCATGCAATCCCTAGATCATGACTCTCAACTATTTGAAAATGGAATAACCGATTCAATATTTTCAAAAAATCATGGCGTAAGAGTTGTGGACTTGTCGGGGACTCAGGATATGAGCATAGTACGAACAGGGAATGTACGTTTAGAGTGTACATTTGCCGATGCTTTGACTGAGAGTATCACGCTAATATCATTGAGTCAATTTGAAACTTATTGGGAAATCACACCCGACGGCAGTGTTCTACTAGACCTAGCACCATGAAGAAAAACCAAATAATCAACGTATTTAGTATGGATCCATACATGTCCCAGTACAAGTCCTATTGCATACCTTCAGACTTCATTGAAAGAATTCCAAGTGTTAACAATACCTTAATCATTGTTAATAGCAGTCCAACATTGAAGACTGGCCATTGGCTATGCATCTTTCAAATCGCGAAGAATATTGAATTCTTTATCCTCCTGGCCTATCATATAAATTCTATACGCCATACATCAGCAACTTTATTGAAAGTAGTGGGAAAACCATTATTCAAAATCAACGAAGAGTACAGGATTTAACAACTAAGACTTTTGGCCTTCATGCACTACTCTTTTTCATGTTCAGATGTCGTGGCTATACCTACAAGCAGTTTCTCGACATCTACTTTGACTTACCTCGATTGAACGACTTTCTAGTGGAAATATACTTACAAGCGTATTTAATATTGATTTTAGTGCCCTACGAATAAAATGTTCTAAAAATGTATGTGAAATTGTTTATTAATAAATGATAAAAAATTTATATACATGATAAAAACGACTTTTCTACTATTTAGATCTCATATTCTACTAGGTACTTGTTGAATACAACTAGTGCAATTAAATTATCTCAATTTACTGTGTATGGGTCCTAATGTACTCCAATGTAGAGGTCGCATTTTTTACAACATATCTAAACTTCACTCTTGTCATATCTCTTTGCATAGTCTATGATACTATTTTTATTCCTTCTATAGAATTAACATGTTTAAATTTGCTTATTTGAAGTAATGTTACAAATAGTGTCCTCAAGTGGTGAATCACATTCCGTCACAGCCAAATAAAAATCAGTGGGCTTATAATCATAGTAGTCATTGTCTTCACAATGGTGACGTAGAAACAATATTCTTTCGTTGTTCCAAAAGTTGAATCGCTGACCCGGCTCCTCCTCCCAGAACAGTCTAAAGCCACGACGATACCAATCTCGTATTAATAAACTAATATCACGCTTAGGATTCTTTCCAATCATACCGGGATATTTATTCTCCCACTGATTACATTTATCATTATGGCAATTGGAGCATAGGTGCCCTCTAGGATGAGAGTCACACACCTCTTCAAGACAGGAATTACAATCTTTAATTTGCACTGTATATCCTTTATGTAATTTACACGGGTTGCATAATCTACAGTTTTAATCATGCATAATAATCATTTTAGAATTCTCACATGGTGACCAGCTGTCCACTGTGTACATGAATAGCGGGTATGTATGGAACTCTTTTTCATGTGTTGACACTCTCACTGCCACAATGAAACTGAGCTAGTAACAACAAAAAATTGTCTGGGATAGAGAGAGAGGAGTAAATCATCCTTGAGCTCCATCTTTCTCATGAAAAAAAGCCCTAAATTTCTAAACTAATGTTTAAAAGCATATCCACAATATCATTTTGCCGTGTCGTGATCAATACATCAATAAATTGTGTAAATGCATTTGGACCACGATGTAGAAGCTTCATACAATAGTCTAATGATGGAGAATCACTTCATTATATCGACAAGCATTCCCCGAGAAAATATCTTCCTTTGAATAGACAGCTCTAGAAAATCGTCATCTAGAATCAAACGTTTTTCCATAAGCACTAGATTTCCCATGATTCGCTCTTTCTCAAATCTATCCATTTTTTTAGTCCTAACACTCTCACAACCAACTACAGACTAACCAGAATTTTTTTACTCTAAAAAATATACGCTAGTCTACTATAGAAAGAAAAATATCTTTGATTTAGAAACAATTTTATTGAGTATAATTACAACAATAATATTCACTGATGCATTTTGTTCTCATCAATATATTTCGATAGGACATCTAATGCTGCCCGAAGTTTATTTATATGCACAATATTCACTTTTCCAGCCAAACATAGTTGCTCCTCCTGCTTAAATTTGCTTAATGATATCACGTATCTAGCATACATATCGTCCCATTCAAGGCATAGTCTACAGCCTCCGGTTATTTCCACAGCCACATTTGGTACTCGTATATCGTTGCTGCTGCCGGCTCCATCATTAATCTCCAATAATGTAAATGCACCACTCATTTTTCTCTACTAATATCCTCTAATAATAAACTATTCTCTCTGAATTAAATTCTCTTACTAATATGAATTTTAATGAAAATCATTCCTTTTATTCAAATCCAATCACCAATCAAGTTATCGTATATGGAGTAACCTCCGCTCTCTCTCTCTCTCTCTCTCTCTCTCTCTCTCTCTCTCATTGGCTCCTAAAAAAACGGATGTTGACTCAAAAACCAGTCTGATTGAGTTATATAATTTCGACCATACTCTCAAAACATGTTAGACCACATTATACCTTGCCAACTTTTTTTTTGCAATGTCCACGTCAAACTGTGTGAGGGAGTACTGACTCTCTTTGAAAAGGTGTAGAGGGCCCGTGGAATAGCATGGGAATTCCTATAGGACCGGTAGAAATATAACTTAGCACTCTACTGAAGAGTTGTCCGCGGGATGGGGAGAATTTTCCGGGAGAAATTTAAAAATATGATTTAAATAAAAAATACGATCGTTACTAATTCGTGGGGAATTGTCCGCGAAGGGGGGCGAGTTGTTCAAAAAATTAAAATGTGTTGCTCCTATATTGTTGATATAATTGGCGCTGAATCGTGTGTTGGTCAAGTTGCATAGAAATTGCCAAGCACACAAGTAGGCCTAGGCCACAGATAGTGGCGTAATTTCATCAAAGTCCTGGGAGGGGTGGCAAAATTGGAGCCAATCTTCTCAAATCAAGTGAAAATGACAGTGAATAAGAAAAATGAGCCATATAGTATCATAAGGGCAAAGAGATACTAAATAAAACTACCTGTTTCTCTAGATGCTTGAATTATGCAGGCTTATTTTAGTTTTGACAAGTTTTTTTGCAGAAACTAAATTTCAGCTGGGGGGACAAACTGAGGTCTGGAGGAGGCAGTTGTACCCATACCCCATAGAAAATTACGCCCCTGGCTACAGAAGAAGAAAAGTAGTCCGAAATATGAACAAATTAGGCTACTTAAAGTTTTAGATAAATGTCAGCTTTAGTCCTAGGGTCAGCCAGGCAAAAGAGGATTTTATCAATGAGGGGGGGGGGGTGATAAAAAGATGAGAATGGTACATATCTGAGTCACTATATTTATTTTCTTTGTGGCACTCTTTGATCTATTTTAAGAGACACTCCCGCCCAACCTGTTTAGAGGCATGTAAATATTCATAAAATCAGTTCGCCAAAATGTATATTTGTCTATCTAATAACTTAATAACGGAGCAAAAATAAACTAAGAATTCCATAAAAAAAACCTAAGACGGTGATTTTTTGACTCAGAAGCCCATGAAGCAGTTTTTTTTCATTCAGCATATTCATGCTTTACACAGGGGGCGGGGATGTGTTTCACTTCAGCCCCTAAGGGGGACTGAATGTTCTCTCTCAAGATATGTTATCCTACAAAAGTAAATTTTTTAAAATTTCAAGCATCCCCCCCCCAAAAAAAAATAAATAAGGTACTTGTGCACTATATGGGTCTTTACAAGGAAACCAGTCACGAAAAACCTGTTTTTGACGGGTTAACCGCTATCAAGTAACACAATGATGGCGTGGTTTTCGTTGCGTATACGATATTTAAACTGTTGTTTTTTGAGGTTTAAGGTTTAGGGGGAAAGCTACCTAGGTTAGGTTAGGTTACATATTTAATATGTGCTATGCTTTACCCCCCACCCCCTAATGTGCAAATATATACCCCAAATTTGTTTATAAACTATTATATATTCATCCTATATTATTTTAGTTCATTAGCATTAACCAAACTTGACTTCTTAGAAAGGTCCATATAATGCCCAAGTACCAAAAATAATCCTACCCCGTTCCCAGACATTTGGAGCTATGTGTACCAATGAGTATGGACTCACAAGAAACAAATTTTATCTACAACTCAAGTTCTTCCTCAGTATTTTGGAAGCTCTCTTATGCAAATAATTTATTGCATTTGTTTTAACAAAAGCTGGCATTTTTAAAGTTATAATGCATGGTGCACATTAACAATTTGGTTATATTCAACTGATCCCCATAGCGATAATGAACACAAAAATAAAGAGATAAAAAACGAGCATATGCACATCAGCACCGTTCCGATAAAAGCTGAAAATATCCGCTATACACTTCAGCTGTTTAGCAGACAGAGAACTATAGACCATGTTTACAACTTCAAGCTATTCTGGTAACTATCTAAGCACGTTTTTAGTTGTTTTTTAACCCTATAAATACCTTCGTAGTCAACCAAAATTAAATCCAAAGAAACTCATGTTTTAAAAGTCTTACCCTACGCTCGTAGAAGTATAACATATGCTTGGTTTATCCGACTGTCTTCAGCTCTCTATCCACGCCATGGACCAGGCTGGCTATATTCCTCTTCAAAGGGTAATTTGGCCAACCGAGGCAGATTTCTTCTAAAGGGAAAAGTCAAATTCTAATTTTTGAAGTGACGTTTTTTCTTAAATCCATGGGTTCGAACACTGGTTCGTTTTCGTACAGAGTTGGCAGGCTGTATATTTTTTTTTCTTTTTTTAGCCTTTTAATGACTAACTAATAGATTCCCTTACTTAACTGATAGAAATTATTCTAGTCTCTCCTTAAACTGACCATATACAAATTACCATAATTGGTGGGTGTTAGGGATAAATTCTACCTTTTCATTACCTTCAATACCAATTTAAGAATATTTCAGATCAAACCACACTTCAGGGTAAACAAGGAGAAGAAAATTAATCTTTCTTACCAGAAGTCAATTTTTCATTTTATTCATCTAAAATTTGTTTTGACCATTTAAATTAACATAATTTACGTAACTAGTGCAGATTTCAAGGAAAAAAGGGGGGGGGGCAAATAGTAATCAATCCAAATGATGGCGATGGTCCGGAATATAGCTCAATAATGCGGAATGTATTTAAATTAGGCAAAGGTTACATGAGACTAGAAAAGGCTGTTTTTGGTGTAAAAACTGTTTTGCGAGAGGGCATTGCACAGCTTCTACACGAGCATCATAGGTATACATGATGATTCCATCTGAAAGTTACGTTTTTAAGTAATGTAAGATAGGGGGATTAGGATCAGATGCCCTGTCCTCTTTATACTCTGATGTTCAGACTTAGTTAACACTGATAGCTAACAATTGGAACGAGATAAAAAGCCTTAAATCCAAGAAGGACAAGCTGATGTCAAACCTGAATCAGAAACCAAGAAACTAATCATTTTAATAGACAATGTAATATCCTTTTATGTTTGAAGTTGGTCTTGTCTTGTTTTCTCTTATGTTCTCGATTTTATCCTAGTTGTAAATATACTCCCATATTTTGGTCAATGTTTGTCGCTATACTTCAACGCTCTGTTTATTTTCCTCATATTTAGATAGCGCTGATGCATGATTTAAAGGATGTTGGTTGTGACTGAAAGGGTTTTAATTTTTATTTAAAAAAAGGCATTTGTAAAATAGAAGCGGTGCACTACTTTCTTATTTTTACAAGAATAAAGAAGAATTTACAAGAAGCTTACAAGAATAAACGCATAAATTAATATGGTATTCAAATTAGATTGCTTTTAGCTGAGTGGTTAGCGTGGTGAACTTTGAATCATATGTCCTTCAGAAGAGGCTCAAGTCCTGGTGTCACGAATTGTTTGACCTCGGAACGAGGGTTAATGGCGTGACTCTAAAAGCATAACCGAAGTCAACTCTGCTCCAAATGGGTACCTTGGAAAACCCGGTATAGTTAAACATCAAGGGTGTGTGAAAGCACGAAATGGCTGGCCCCCCAGACTTCCATTGCAGTTCCTAGCCGAAGGGACATGAATGAAGATGAGCACCATCTGTAGGGATTTTAAAATCGATTGCCGTATTCTTTACCTTTTTTTAAGTTTAAAACTAGTGAACCTATTCATTTAAGATTTATCGCTTCAACTCTAATTTTCTCATTAACTGAGTTGACCCTTTCAATTACAATTTTACTTAGCTTGAATGCTTCTGAGGTCGAGTATATATAGAGATTATTTATGTATGTTTAAAGCATATAAAATATATAGGTATATGTATATAGTACAGGGAGCCGGCACTCTGCACGCGGCAGGCTTCTATGTATGGATTCTCACTGTCACTTGTCTTCTAACCGCAGACAGTTTGTTGTCTTTTCACACTGAAATCTTTTCAAAGATATTTGATTATTAAAGCAAGTCCGATTTCTAACATCCGATTCAATATTTTTGCAATTACCTGTTTTTTGCTCTTTACGCAATTAAATTTCTTTTCATACTGTAGTCTATTCAAAGATATTTGATATATGCGTGCACTCGGCACACAACAGGCTTCTATATATGGATTCTTTATATGAATTCTCATAGCCGCTTGTCTTCTAACCGCAGAAAACTTGTTGTCTTTTCATACTGCAGTCTTTTCAAAGATATTTGATTATTAAAGCAAGTCCAAATTCTAACAACGATTTCTACTAAGATTCAAACTTTTGGTTTTATTTTTCAAGGTTTTGAGCTGTTGCAATCCCTTGTTAAAATATATACAAATACTTTTGCTATTACCAGTTTTATTTGCTCTTTTCTCAATTCAATGTCTTTTCATACTGCCCTCTATTCAAAGATATTTGATTATTACCGCGAGTCCGATTTTTAACACCGATTTCTATTAAGCTTCAAACTTTTGGTTTTCTTTTTTAAGGTTTTGGAATTATTGTAAGTTGATTATTACAGCATGTCCGATTTTTAACAACAATTTCTACTAAGCTTCAAGCTTTTGGTTTTCTTTTTAAAGGTTTTGGAATTGTTTTAATCCCTTTTTAGAATATATACAAACATTTTTGCAATTACCCGTTTTTTGCTGTTTCCGGACTTCAATGTCTTTTCATACTGCCGTCTATTCAAAGATATTTGATTATTACAGCATGTTGGCTTTCTAGAAACGACATCTACTAAGTTTCAAACTTTTGGTTTTCTTTTTTAATGTTTTTGAATTGTTTTAATCCCTTTTCAATATGTCAGCAGGCATATCTGTAATTACCAGTTTTTTGCTTTTTAGGCCATTAAATGTCTTTTGATACTGAGTCTATTCAAAGATATTTGATTATTACAGGTTTTTTTCCAAAACTGAGGTTTTAACGAATTTTCCCAGATTTCTCACCTATCTAGATCGTTTTTTTATGCAAGAATATCCCAAGATACCAATTTTACCGAAAAAATGTGGAGCCATTTTTGAGAACTGACACCACATATACAATTATTGCTCACATATAAAGATAGTCAAAACCTAAAAAAGAAAACAAACAGTTTCAAGCTTAGCACATATTGTTGATAGAAATCGGACTAGCTTCAATAATCAAATATTTTTGAAAAGGCTGCTGTATGAAAAAAATTAAATTGCGTAAAGAGCAAAAACTGGTAATTGCAAAAATATTTATATTTTTTAACAAGGGATTACAACAATTCAAAACCTTAAAAATAAAACCAAAAGCTTGAAGCTTAGTACGTATTGTTGTGAGAAATCGGACTTATTTTAATAATCAAATATCTTTGAAAAGACTTCAGTATGAAAAGGCGGCAAAATGCCTGCGGTTAGAAGACAAGCAACAATGAGGATCTATATATAGAGGCCTGCCGCGTGCCAAGTGCCGGGGCCCGGAGGCTGGTAATTGCAAAAACATTTGTATATGTTTTAACAACGGATTACAACAATTCAAAAACCTTAAAAAAGAAAACCAAAAGTTTGAAGCATAGTAGATATATGCGATTCTAGGTACTAAGTAAAGTCTGTTTTTATGTCCCGTCGGATTTTGTTCCAAATATCCTCTCAGATGAGCAAAAAGAAAACCGGAAACAGATTGCTGTTTTTCTGTCCGAAAACTGATTGCTAGAGTATTACGAATCTGAGGATTTTTTTGGGCGATCAGTTATAACTGGTAACGACACTTGGGTATATAGCTACGTTCAATGGTAAACAATGGCACAACCTTCGCAGTGGAAGACACCTGATTCACCACAACCCCAAAAAAATTCGTAGTTCGGAGTGATGTGAAGGCTATGCTTACTGTTTTTTGCGACTACCAAGGTGATGTTCATCATGGGTGTTCCGAAAGGACAGACCATAACCAAGGAGTACTGTATTGATGTTCTTCGCCGTTTACAAAACGCTGTACGAAGGACAACAACCGAGTTTAAAAAGTCTGGTAGTAGGAAATTGCATCATGATAATGCACCAACCTATTCAGCGCATGCTATGCAGCAGTATTTGGCCAAACATGATATCCCGGTTGTTTCTCACCCCCTCCCCTTTTCATCAGACCTAGCTCCATGCAGTTTTTTGTTGTTCCCAAAGATAAAAATGGCGCTTAAGGGCAAACACTTTGAAGATGTAGATGCAATAGAACAAAATGTGACGGAGCAGCTACGAGGAGTTTCTAAAAGTGAATTCTAGAGGTGTTTTCAAAATGGCAGGAATATTAGAGAACATGTATAGACTCAGAAGGAGCATATTTTGAAGGAGATAAAATGTAAATGACTTTATCTAATAAATATGTTTTTTTTTAAAGTACGACGTATACATATATATATATATATATATATATATATATATATATATATATATATATATATATATATATATATATATATATATATATATATATATATATATATATATATATATATATATATATATATATATATATATATATATATATATATATATATATAAACTAATAACAACTCACTTAGCACCGAGTCACTTGAGGCCAACGCAGCTAAGCACTCTCTTTCTTCATCACAATCTACTTAAAGCTTCCCTCTTTACACCCTCCAAAGAATTTCCAATTTCTCTTAATCCTGCTTGAAATGCACTCAGTCAGACGGGTACTTAAAACAATCCGTTAAATTCTTATTGAAAACATCTAATAACTCTTCTTTCGTCTTTCGGATCCCAACCTATAAGAACCAAACTTGACCTCTGTCATTACTTTAGCTCCCAATATCCTAATCTTGGTTTGCAGGTATAATACTTTTTGTCAGAATTCAGATTCGGTACAGACTGTGATGTGTGCAATTTTCTTTGTCCTTGTTTGCTTTCTGTTCTTCCAAACATTTTTCAAATGTGAAAACACACCCTGAGCCTTGGCTATTCTACTTTTATCATAATTTCACTACTTTTGTACATTATCACTGCTTTTATGCTATTTCACTGCATCATCCATTTTTACTAATAATACTGCCAGATAAGTGAAGCTATTCACTAGATTCATCTTCTTGTTACCCATTATCACCTTTATTCATTCCCAGTTTAAGTGATAGTGACTTAGTCTTCTTAACATTCATTCTTAAACCTGTTCTTGCACCCTGAATTCTCAAAACCTGCAAAACATCATTCATTTTGCTAACATTTTCATCTAGGACACTCAAACCGTCTG
Source organism: Artemia sp. Qi Xiang Cuo (assembly GCF_049724085.1). Lineage (NCBI taxonomy): Eukaryota > Metazoa > Arthropoda > Branchiopoda > Anostraca > Artemiidae > Artemia > Artemia sp. Qi Xiang Cuo. The sequence goes on along the minus strand of NC_142795.1, from coordinate 78,941,318 downwards.
CATCATCTAAGTATAGGAGAATTTTACCTTCCCGTTTAATATCAACTTGTTTTAATAACATTTTTCTTAAATACTAGTAAAGATACTGATTTAGTGGTTAGCCTACTCTCTCCAGAAGGATGCATGCAAGGCCATATCCAGGAGGGGGTGGGGTGGGGGGGGCTTTGGTGGTTTGAACCCCCCCCCCGCCGAAATGTTTGTCTGACTCATAAAAAGGCAACAAAAATGGATATAAACAAATTTTTATGCGTTTTTTGTTTAAACCCTCCCCCTTCGCATAAAAAACTTTGAGTAGCCCCCCCCCCGAAAAAATCCTGGGTACGGTCTTGGATGCATGCCAAACAAATAAAGCAGTACGGTCAGATTCCTTATTTTAAAAGGTATGTCCGAATATCAAGGTCACTTTTGCGACAACGCAACTCCCCCCTCCTTGTGGTCTCATATTTAACCCTAGGAATATATAAAATTAAAATAAAACACTAAAGCAGTGAGTCAGTGAATCAGTGAATGAGTGATTGTGAAATCCGTTTCACAAGGAGAAAAACGTCACCATGAGGTTCAGCACAACAATGAAATATATTATTCGGACTATATCTGGGACAATCAGGGGGATGGGTTACAAAGTCAGAAAAGCGACAATGAAACTTGAAAATAATATAAAATAAGGAATCTAATGGTACTTCTTATTTGTTAACAAATTGTCTTAAAATAATAGTTCAATAGGGACAAATTCTTTTACTAGACAGCGAAAACAATAACAAAATTTCTGGATATTTCGGTCACATACACAGTGACCGTCCTAAGCAGATAAACAGAGATTTGTTATTGTTTTCAATGTATAATAAAAGGATTTGTCCGTATTAAACTATCAGGGAAAGGCAGTGTAGTCTTCGAAAATACATGTGTAAGTTCACTTCTGAAGAACAACTAAATAAGTACTCCATGAAATTTCGGGAATATTAAGGTAGGTAATTCCATGTAATATAACACACAGCTAAAGGAATTGAGTCTGCCCTTACTATTGGAAAGCGAGGAATTTGAGTACTAATCTTTAAGTTTGAATAAAAATGTGTTATAATTTTCTTTTCCAATCGCAATACTCCTGATTTACAGTGAAACAAAACTTTTCGGGCTCTTTGTGCTTCATTGTCCTTATTTCTATAATGAATGAATGAATTATTTAGTTTCGATCTTAAACTACAAGGTAATGCCGAGGAAAATGTTCATGAAAATAAAATATTGTTAAAGATTTCTTTACTTTCAAACTTATATACTGTTTTGCCACAAAACCTACAAAGTTCAGAAAAGGAAATCTTTGGTATAAATGCAGAGTAGACATAAAGTGGTATTCACCAAACAATTAGCTCAGAGGAAGAAACTCACCATGGGGCGAAGTGTAAACAACGTACATTATCATAACTGTTATTGATCTGTTTCATAATTGTATTCCAACATGTTTTTAATATATGCTCTTATTGCGAAGAGGTGGTCATTGATTTTTTTTTTACCGTATATACGGATAAACTTTCCTAAATTTTTCAAATTTAACATTTAGACTCCCCCCCCCCCAAAAAAAGTATTTTTTTAAATTCGTTCTAAGAACTTCCAGATGGATGTTCTTTTGGTAACATTTTGTCCCCCCCCTAAAAAAAGTGTTTTTCTAAATGCGTTCGAAGAACTTAGAACTTTTAGGTAGATGTTCTTTTGTTGACATTTTGCCCCCCCCCAAGATGTTCTTAATGACCTTTGTGCGTTTATGTCCTGCGTTTCAAATAGTTTTCGAAAATTGGCTGGGGTTACTACTAAACTAGATTGTTCTTTTGTTAGTCTGAACACAATTCCTGATATTCCCTAGAATACACACAATTCTAGCTCCCATAATATTATATTGAAACACGACGTTCTTTGAGCCAGAGTATTCCTTTAGGCGGCAGAATTCAACTGCAACCAAAGCCCCAGTAAAAAAAAAATGTTTGATCACTGGTGGAAACTTTTCGTCCAGGTGGCCAGTCAGCCAAATAAGATCTTCGGCTCTGCAGTTTTAACCGCAACCGAAATGCTTCGAAAATTTTTCTGGCAGAAAGCTGGTGGTGCTAAATCTTTGGTTCTTAATTTAAAAAGTCCAAAATGGAGGCCAACTGTTTATGTATAATGAACAAGAGATAATAAATGAGATAAAAATTTTAAAAGTTTTAGGAAACTGGAGACAATATATGACAGGTCACGTGTGTATTGGCACACGTGTACCAATTTACAGGGATTTCCGTTGTAATTTGTGGGGATGCAAATTTTTGGGAATTCTAACTGTTCTGGGTACTATGCTCAGCATCGATTGAGGCCATAGTCAGAATGTCACGGTTTTTCTGGTTTCAAATTTTCACAAATCTCTAGTATCACCAGAATACCAACTTGAAACTAAGTGCAATATCAGCTAATAGAAGAACGATTAATAAGTAAATGGATGGCTTGGTTTTGTTTAATTTGGAAATAAATCACCAGTATTAGGTTTAATTATTTGTGCTCTGGTTGTTATGAAAACTATTTAATTTAATGTATTTTGTGGAAATTTTTCGGTGGGGTATCTTTTTTCTTTTTGTTGTTTGTGATACAGTTTGTTGTAGCAGGCTGCTAAAACCTTAAGGCCTTATGCCATAATGAAACCATTTACCTAGGTTTTTCACCCTAGATTCGTGTCTGTTGAACTTCCTTTCAAAGGAGTCAACAGACGAGACTCAGGGATAGCATCCCTCAGTAGACCGATCCAAATGGAGGCCAGCTACCTAGGGCCAGATTTGTTACAAGTCGGCCATTTAATTAGTTTTCCCCTTGAAAGTTTTGTCTTTTGAACATCCTTTCACGGGGGACCTCTCAGGAGACCATTGTAAATTGTCTTACAAAGCTGTTCTTTGAGTTATTTCTTACCCTTCAGTTCGTGTTTATATTTAAATGTTCATACTCAATTTACCATGAAAACTATTTAATTTGGTGTGGTTGTTGGTATATTTTTCGTTGGGGACCACAATTATGAAATTATGAAAAAATCATGACATCAGGCCGCTGAAAAATTAGGACCTGAAACGTCACAGGTCAACGATTTACCCAAGTTTTCTCCCTAGAGATTTGTTTGTTTAACTTCCTTTTAAAGACGTCAACAAACGGGGATACCTCTCCTAAGACCAGTGGCGTCGTTTGTGGGTGGCAAGGGGGCAGTTGCCCCCCCCCCCAAAAAAAATGAAGAAAATATTATATAGCCCATGCCCCTTGACTCTCTGGATGTGGAACCTCTTTGCCCCCTCAAAAAAAATGCTGGAGCTACGCCTCTGCCTAAGACCGTTCTAAGTGGAGGTGGTGTGTCTTAGAAAGCTGTTCTTCGAGTGCTCGATGTGGTGGCTCTCCTCTTGAAGGTAATCCGACCATACCGCGTTTCTGCGTTCTTGCCGTATTAGCTTGCCAAACGGCGATATGAGCGAATAAGGAAACACCACCTCACATAACAGGTAGTGTTCGGCGATATTCGATAGGATACGATATTTATCGAAATATCGACCGAAATATCGTTATCGAATATTGGAAACCAACTATCGATATTTCGAAATTTTACTTTTTGCGGCACTGAAAGACAAGCGTCAAATCAAAAGCAATGTGCCAAAAGGAAGTTGGTGAGTCACACCATTCCCATTTGCAATTTCATTCATTCAGTTGGTCAGTTGGTTGCGAGGAGCAAAGATCAGTAGGTTTTGTTACGAATTTGATTGCCAAGACAGTGTTACGAAAGTACAAAGGTAAGCTGTATGTTTTTGGAGTGACACCTTTGTGCTTATCCTTCTCTTAAGTCTCCTCTAGTTGTGTTTCCTTGTAATGCTGACTATTGCTGCATCTCATTTACCCTAGAGCTTGCACCTATGAGTCTTTGCCACTCCTAACACTGTTGGGTATAGGTACAGGTTAGATACCCCTGATAAAAATTGTAAATATGAAATGTAGGACCATAATGAAATAGCTAGGAAACAAACATACCATTCAATTTAGAATTCAATCCTCTATCCAAATATAACAATCATTTATGGTGGAAATTAATTCCAGAAATCTAAAAAAGTCTGAAATTTCCAGATTCTCGGATAGGAAAACCCTATTTTCAGTTTTTTTTTTTTTTGGCTTACTTGGAGTTCAGGGTGAAAACCACCTCACCTACCAGCCTGCAGCCCACCCTTGAATCCCTTTCTATCCCCAAAAAGCTTGATTTATAAAATCTAGAGGATGAGTTTCCACTGGAAATGATTGCTATATTTCAATACAGCATTATGGTAAACTCTGAGTCAAATGGTATGTTTATTTCCTAAATATCTCATATATATCTATAAATATCTAGATCGCAGATCTAGAAAATGGGCAGTCCTCTGTGGAAGTACTTCCGGAAAGTAAACGCCAAGTCTGCTGTCTGCCTAGTCTGCAAATTAAGCGTCATGACAGCCGGTAACACCACAAATCTCCGATCCCATCTAAAAAACAATCACAAGAAGGAGTTCAACGAAATGGAAAAGCAGCCGGTCTCTGGAAGAAAAAGACCTGCTAACAGTACTGAAGAGGAGCCCGACGCGAATACAGACTCAGAAATAGAGAACGAAACTGAAGTGAACATAAGTTCCAGTGAACAGAAACAAGTCAATGTTTCAGAGTTTGCTCAGCCCTTGCATAATAAGTCTCATCCTCGGAAAAAACAATGTGATCGTCTGCTGGTCAACATGATCGCAACTGACATGCAGCCTCTTTCATTGGTCAAGAATACTGGCTTTCAGCAGTTCTGTAGAGCTCTAAATCCCAGCTACACATTACCGAGTGTTGAATCTATAACGAGAGACTTGCTCCCAACTTACTATCAGCAAGAAAAAGCAAAATTCTCCATCCAGCTTGGAAAAGCACACTATGGTGCTCTTACTACTGATGCATGGACATCACGGTCTACAGAGGGTTATGTGGCCATTACAGTCCATTTTATTTATGAATTCAAGATGCACAGCAGGGTGATCAGTACAAAGAAAATCGAAGAGCGTCACCCAGCACAAACTCTCAAGAGACTTTTGCTGGAAGTAGCAGAAGAATGGAAAATAAAAGAAAAAGTTGTGGCCGTTGTCACAGATAATGCGAGCAATATCAAGAAAGCAGTTAACGATGCCGCCAAGGAACTGAAATCCGGCTGGAGGCATGTATCGTCCTAAACCTTGTCGTGCGTGCTGCAATAGACGAGGCTCCAGGCTTCAATTTGCTACTTTCGAAATGCCGAAATGTCGTTAACTACTTTCATCGAAGTGTCATAGCAGCGGACAAACTCAGGAGCCACCAGCTGTGTAATGGACAAGTCGTCTCAAAGAAACTCAAAGCTGATGTTGCCACTAGGTGGAACTCGCTTCTTCTGACGGTCAAAAGTTTGCTTGATGTGAAGGATGCAGTTTCTAGTTCGCTTGCCTTGCCTGGAAAGCTTGAGCTTCTTTTTACAGAAGACGACTGGGAAAGTCTCAGGATTATCATAGTCTTGCTTCGCCCTTTCGATGAAGTCAGTTGAAGTCTCGGCGGAAAAGTACCCATCGATTTCGAAGATCCTGCCGCTGACAAAGATCTTGATTCGCCATCTAAACTCCATTTCGAGTGAAACTTGCGATACTCCCACAACCGAACAGCTACGTTTACGTTTGATCTCCCACATGAAAGATTGGCTTCAGGGACTTGAGCAAGTGACGCCTATAGCAGTGGCTACGTATCTCGACCCGCGGTTCCGGAAAGCATACGGATATATATCTCAGGATGCTGTTTCTTCTATAGAAGCAAGGATTGCAAGAGAGCTTGATTTACTGTCTACTTCAGTGGACGCAGCCGGAATAACTGAAGTAAGGGCGTCATCCAACAACTTAAGTAGCCTAGGGGAAGCCCATGATGAGCTTATCGGTGCTATAGAAGGTAGCAGTTCAATGATAGTTGCTGCAGAGGGCATCCTCAATATAACAAGCTACACTCGTGAGAACCCCTTGGCTCGTACTGCTGACCCCTTATTGAGGTGAAAGACACACTACCAGTCTTGGAAGGTCCTCGCAGAAGTTGCCCTGAAGTTGCTTTGTGTTCCAGCAACTAGTGTCCCTTCAGAGGGTGTTCTCCAAAGCTGGTCAGCTGATTAGCGAGAGGCGAAACCGCCTAAAGGGAGATAATATAGACATGTTTTTATTCCTTGGTCAATAATGTGTCCCCCCCCCCTTCACGGCTTTTTGGATGCATTCATCACATGTATACGATTGTAGTTTTGTTTGTTTTTTCTCAATACTGAAGTAAAAATTAGTACAAATAAAAGTTTTTAGGTCGACTAGTTTTTTCCTACTTGGTCCTTGTCAATATCGTTATCGAATATCGAAATATCGATATATCGAAATTCAAATATCGATATTTCGATATTCCGATATTTGCCAATATCGCCGAACACTAATAACAGGTTGAAAAACACTACTCTTCGCTGGTCGCTTTTTCTTTTTTGTCAGATAAGCGATACTATGAATGACCCACTCTCATGACACCTCGTTTCTCATAAAAACCAGGTTTCTAAGCTATTTTAAAGGATTCATGTAAGGTACAATGTTTAAATACTGTTGTGTGTAGCTGCACACTGTCGCTTGAATTTCCAGGTGTATAAGCCTAAGACTCTGCAATATCCGACGAATCAGAGAAAGGGAGAAGGCCGATACTCAGAATTCCTTCTTTATTCTTATTGGATGCCCTTCTTTAACCTATCGTTATTTAACCTATTGGATTTACCTATTGTTATTCCAATACGCCTCTAACAGTTCACCGAGAAAATAAACGTCAAAGAAGATACCTTAGAGTACGATTAATCATACCTAGAAGGACCTCAAGAAAATAAAAAAATCTTGCATATCAAGGATGTTTATTTACATATTCTGTGGTGGTGGAGGGGTGGGCTTACAGAAATTTCCAATAGGGGCTAATAAAGTTTTAAACCTATATTTTTTTATGATTAGGTTTTGGTTTATTTCATCGAATAAAGAAAAAATTAAGCCAATATAGTTAGAAATCACTACGCTAGGGAAAAAAAAATTAAGTTTTGCTAACGCGTAGAGATTATACACATAACTCTTCTTAAATCAACCTAAATTAATAAATCAATTCCACAAACAAATAATAAGGAAAAAAAACTAAGCCAATCCCCTTCACTCACACACTTCTAGAGCAATAGCCATCATTCAATTCAATTCAATTTCAATTCAATTTCTTAAATACTACAATAAATACATAAATACACTTAAGAGCTAGAGGTTACAAGAAGCATAGCTTGTATAAGACCTCGTATCAATCACAAAATCCACACAAAACAAATAAGGGAAGGAAAAAAAAATACAACAATATCTCAAAAATATTAACACAATCCGAGAAAAATCAACAACAAAAAAACAACAAAAACAAACAACTGCTACACATTAACCTTTGACTTAATTTTATCTGAACTGAAAATGTCTTGTAATTTATTAAAATTCCAAACCATTAATAACATTATTAAACAACGGGGTTCGAATCTCATTCAACATAATAAGAGAGGATAAAAGAAAAAAAACTATATAAAGTAAAGCGGAAAAAATAGATAAAGCAAAATGAATAAAGAAATAAAGAAAAAGAAACGAAATTACTTCAAGCCTTAGTGAATATTTTTCTGCAAAGGAGAGAAGAGTTTTTAATAAAGGAAAGCATTGGGAATAGAGTTCCAAAGAGCAAATGCTCTATAAAATGGTGACCTCCGAGCTGCTGAGGATACCCTTTTAGACAATTGAAATTGGTGAACACAGCTCCGAAGCAAAGTCTGGCACTGACGTGTTGTTGCTAGATCAAAGTAAGATAAGATGTTTGGAGGAAGCGAGAAATCGAAGGCTCGATGAGCTAGTTTTAGGTTCTGCTTCTTGATAACCACATCTAAGGCATCTAGACCTGTACCAAACAGGTCGTGGTAACGAACTGTAAGTAAGGAGCGACCCGGCTCAATGGTAACCGAAACTCTAAAAAACGGAATTTTGATACCAATAGATACATCAAAAGAATCAGATTTTAATTCTGATTTCAAATATATAAGTTTCATCAAGTTTAATCTTACCCATCAAAAGTTACGCACCTGAGAAAATTTGGCTGATTTTCGAAAAAAGGAGAAAAGACCCCCTAAAAGCTATAGAACCTTAATGAGAATCACACCATCATATTCAGCGTATCAGAGAACCCTACTGTAGAGGTTTCAAGCTCCTATCTACAAAAATGTGTAATTTTCCATTTTTTTTTTTTTTTGCCAGAAGAAATATCATGGATGCGTGTTTATTTGTTTTTTCTTGTTGTTTTTTTTTTTTTTTCCCAGGGATGATTGTATCGATCCAGTGGTCCTAGAATATCGTGGGATGGCTCATTGGAACGGAAATTAAAAGTTCTAGTGCCCTTTTTAAGTGACCAAAAAAATTGAGGGCAACTAGGCCCCCTCCCACACTCATTTTTTTCTCAAGGTCACCCGATCAACATTTTGAGATAGCCATTTTGTTCAGTAGGGTCGAAAATGTTATAACTATGTCTTTTAGGATGGCTTAATCCCTCGAAGCCCTCAGGGGGAGGGCTGAAAGTTATGAACTTTACCCAATGTTAACATATAGTATTGGTTATTGGGAAGTATACAGACGTTTTCAGGGGGAATTTTTTCTGGTAGTGGGGGGTGGGGGTGGTCGGGGGTTATATGGGAGGATTTTTTCATGAGGGAAGCTTTCATGGGGGAAGAGACATTGCTATGAAGGGGGCGCCGGATTTCCCAGCATTATTTAAAACAAAAATCAGAAATTAAATATAAAAAAAACAAGTTTTTTAACTGAAAGTAAGGAGGAACATCAAAACTTAAAACGAACAAAAATATTAGCTATATGATTGGGTTCACCTTCTAGTCAATGCCTCGCTCTTTAAGCCAAAGATTTTTTAGTACTTTATAAGAGCTATTTATTCTAATTAACGGCCTTTGTGATTAAGGGGTCATTTTTAAAGAATTGGAACAAAATTCGAACTTTAGCTTAAAGAGCAAGGTATTGACTAGGGTTACGTAAGTTAATTTGTAAATTACGTCCGAACCAAATTTAGAGACAGCCATTTAGCAAAAGAAAAGTAAAATTTTTATGCAAATTTCTTTACTTATTCAATGACGGTGAGCCAAAATAAAAGCTGCATTAACTTAAAAACGATCAGAAATTAAATAAAAAAAACAAGTTTTTTAAACTGAAAGTAAGGAGCGACATTAAAACTTAAAACGAACAGAAATTATTCCGTATATGAAAGGGGCTGTCCCCTCCTCAACGCCTCGTTCTTTACGCAAAAGTTTGACTCTGTCTCACAATTTTATTTTTTAAAACAATAAAAAACTTTTGTGTAAAGAGCGAGGCGCTGAGGAAGGGACAGCCCCTTTCATATACGGAATAATTTCTGTTCGTTTTAAGTTTTAATGTCGCTCCTTACTTTCAGTTTAAAAAACATATTTTTTTTATTTAATCACTGTAGAGATCAGCTGTTGGATAGAGTCGGGGTAGACGAAAAGTTGCCTTCACCGCTCTATTCTGTGCTGTTCGGTGTTGCCGAAGGGAAGAATAGTTAGTATTGCCTCATACAGTGCAGCAATAAGAAAGATAAGGAAGGACAAATGTATAGTAAAGAGAAAGCATTACATCTGGAGGAAGAAATTGATTGGCACGATGAAGCATAGACACTTGACGAGAAATTATAGAATTTTTATAGGAAATAAGAGGAGTTTTGAAAGAAAGAAAACAATCAACGTGCACACCAAGAAGTTTAACACAAGAGCACTAGGGAATTATATCAGTACCATAAAAAACAAAGATTGTTGGGGAAGGTTCAGACATGTGGTATGGGGTTCGAAAATGAACAATACTACTCTTAGAGCTATTCAACAGCATCCCGTTCTGCTCACACCAATCACGCACATGGTTGAGCAGGAGCTGAGCCTTAGCAACAGCAGAGGGCAGATCATTAGAAACCACAAAAAAATTACTATCGTCTGCAAACAAAACAGTGTGGGTATCAAGGTTGGGAGATGGAGGAAGGTCATTAATATAAATAAGAAAGAGGATCATCAAATACAACTCCCAGCCTCCCCCCAGCCCCTCCCCCCTTTCCTCCGCCATCCCTTCCACCCACTCCTCCCTCTGCCCAAAAAACCTTAAACAACAAATAAAAACCATAAACAACTAATTCCCCCCAAAATACTCATTTAATCTATTTTTAAATTGAGGAAGATGCCCAGCCACCCTAACGCTCACAGGAAGTGAATTCCAAAAAGAAGGACCAAGATACTTTAAAGTAAAACCTGATCTTACTATTTTTAAGCTCCATAACCAATTTATCACAGCTTCTCATAACGTAATCATGAAAATTGTTGTTGAAACGGTAGAACTCCTTAAAAACTTGCGGGACTAGATTATTCACACAATTATCAACATATATCGCGGCTTGGTAGTCTCTTATCTGCCCAACGTTAAGCAGCCTTAGAGATTTAAAACATGCATTGTTGTCTTTCACATTTTGTATATTCTTCCCAATTATTTTTTGCTGCTCTATTTTGTAACACTTGCACACGTTTGTAGTTCACATAAAAGTTGCTGCTCCACGCGACACATCCGTATGATATATACGGGTAAATGATTGCATAATAGCTGCGTTTTTTTCGAAGTTCCGTGTTTCATGGTTCATGTTCAAAGTTTCATGTTCTAGCCCAAAAACGCAGTTTTTGTCGCTTTCGTGTTCTCTGTCCATGTTCCTGGTTGAACTTCTAAAAACGCATTTTAGGAAAAGTGGCAAAATATTCAAAACTGTGGAAACATGCGGAAAAATTCTGAGCTTTTTACTTGCCTGTTTTCTTGTACACATGTACTTGTTTCACCTTGGCCTCTATTCAAAAACGCATATTCAGCAGGATCTATGTCCATTTTCTTCCCTTCCATCTTATCATTTCTTTTGTCATCTACAGATAACTTTTCTCTATCTGGATAGGGACCAATCGAACACGCAACACGCACAAAGAGCAAGTTCCAAGTTTGAGGAAACAGACAGTCGAACAGGCAACATGATGTTTCGTGTTTCGCAAAAAAAACGAAGTTTTTTTAAAACATGCTGTTACGTGTTTTGTCGAAAACGAAAAAATGGCAAAACACGATTAAACCACTCAACCAACCACGCAAAAAAAAACGCCACTAATATATCGTACTAAGTGTACTCTACGGCAGAACATGCTTCACTCTTCTAAGTATTCCTACTTCACGGACAATTTTTGCTGAAATGGTATAACTGTGAATTTTCCACGTAAGATTTGTTTTTAGTATTTTCAAATGACCAGTCTCTCCCCCCCCTTCTTGCAGATACCCATTTTACAAATAGACTTTTCAACCCAACACCCCAAGGCTCGGACTGGCAAGCCCCCATTGAGTCATGTTATTAAAAAAGTTACAAATGCTTTTTTCGATGATATTTTGGTCTCGTTTCTTAATCTTTTATTTCATACATTTTACCTTGTCTAGAAATTAACTAATGCATTAATTTAGAAATACTTTTTACTAATTAGTAAGTTCTACTCAGAAATCAATATTTCGTTCTTTTAAGCTCAAAGTACATGATGCATTTTGTTTTGCCATTTAATAAGTTCTGCTATTTCTTTTTTTTGCGGAAATCATTAAAAACAGCTGTTGTCGACCTCTACCGTAAAGGCGCATTTATCCGAAACAATGCAACACGAATTCAAAATGAGTTAAAAAAATGACTTCGTCTTTCTTTAAAATTGTTTCTTTGTGAAGAATATCCTTTTTAAATATCTTTTAAAATATCCTATTTATTCTTGAAACCTTGTTTCTATTATGTTTTCTCGCTATGCATAGCAACCCAGGAATTTGATATTGAATTTTGAGAGAAAAAGGATCTCTAATCTACTTTATCAAGAGAAAACATTATAATTAGAATTTGTAACTTTTGACTTTCATTTACAATTTTGGCGGCATTGAATGTACAGCTAAGAATTTTGAGGAAATAGCTTCTATTCATATAATGAATGAATGAACTGAAAATCAATTCTGTAATGTTTTATTTCAAGCAAAAAGACGTAACTGTTTGAATTGAAGGAACTTGTTAAATTGACTTTATGAATAAGTTAGAAAATTTTCTCATATTATCATGTCAACCTTAATTAAGTGGAACACTCGGAACCCCATGGGGAGGGGGGTGCCACAGTATATGCGTGATCATGCATTAGTTGGTAAAGGCCGAAATTTATCTTACCAAATTTAGCTAATAAATTTCAGAAGAATCTCTGTTAACGTAATGAACGAAACCACCGAAAAGATTCTTTAGTTTTTTGACAAGTAAAAGGGTATAACTGGTAGAACTGAACTACTACTACTACTAACAACTCACTGCAGCACAAAGCCGCCTGATGCCAACACAACAAGAATCTCTGTTAACGTAATGAACGAAACCACCGAAAAGATTCTTTAGTTTTTTGACAAGTAAAAGGGTATAACTGGTAGAACTGAACTACTACTACTACTAACAACTCACTGCAGTACAAAGCCGCCTGATGCCAACACAACTATGCACGGTCCTCCTCGATCCCAATCTATTCATTGTCTCCCTCTCTACAACCTCCCAGGAAGATCCCATCTCCCTTAGATCTCTCCTTACGATATCTTCCCACCCCAATCGGGGATAACCTATTTTTCGTTTGGCCGTAGACGGTTGGCCGAAAAGAACAATATTTGGCAATCTGTCATCCTTCATTCGCAAAATGTGCCCCTCCCATCTTAAACTTTCTCTCATTATAGCCCTAGAAAGTGGGATTGGACCAAACTTCGTATAAACTACTTTCGGAATACGGTCAGTCAGTATCGCACCCAAAACGACCTGTATGTAATTTCCCTGGAAAACGTCTAGAACTGAAGGGGATTGTTACTTTAATGTTTTTATTTTAATCTTATATAGGTATACATACTCTAAACCTTATCGAGGTGGAGGAGCTCAGAGCATAAGTATACACCCACATTGAACATTATATCCCAAATATATTGTTTGTTTTTTAGTCGTTATATTAACTATTTTCTGTATATAGCAGAATGTTCTCTATTTTTTATTTTCTTTAAAATCCGCCTTAAGTTTTGGCAAGTAAAATAACTGCCACTAGTGGTATGATCTCTAACCACTTTATTAGGCTACTGAATACGCCAAACAGAATTACTGGAATCGTTGCCTATACTGATTGTAATTTGGGCGGGGGAGAGTGTGTTAGCTCAGCTTTTGTGTCTTAAACAACGACACATGCTGGAAATTATTCCTGGACGGCATCAAGTTTGTCAAAACTGAAAAGAGCAGCAAATTATGGGAAAAATAAACAAAAATGAGTAAAAATAATCAATTTCAATGGCTAAGTCTGTTATGGGCCTCAGTAGATTCTAGCTTTAAATTGATCTGTCTTCACTGGTAAGTCCATAGATATGATTGTTTTACCAGCAACCGCACTAATAGTGCACTAATGTATCTTACCATTATCATTTTTTTGTAATTTGAGTTTTTATAAAAGGATCAGTTGTTGCTACTCATTGTATGTGGTTCATTAAATCACAAGTAAACTTGAAATCGCAATTAAACGCCAATTTTCATATGATTTACACAGTTCTTTTATTTAAAAATTTTGGATACTTACTGCATTTTTTTGTTGCTGCCAGATGCATAGAATTGATGAAAATTACCGGGAAATATCCTAATTGTTTGCTTTTGTTTAATAACTTGAGTGTTTCAAGAGGATGTCGGCAGCTTTTCTTTTTTTGCCTTTATCTCTCGTACGCAACCAGAATTACGAACCAGTGAATTTTTCCTTTTGTTCTGGAAATTCATTTTTTAAATAGGTATCTTTTGGTTCACTTTTTTTTTGGTTTTTTAAGAAAATTTTTTTGTATAGCTTCCCGTCACCAATAAATATGTTTTATTGGTATGTACTTTTATGTTAAGCATTCCAAACTTGACCCCCAGTTCTTAGAGCTAGGGTTTGGCAACACTGAGGAGTGTTTGAATTGCTTAAGTTAGTCTATAGATATTTGCTAAAGACAGTTAAAATTAAAAAGATGAATAAATTAAGTTCAAACCGGCTCTTTATTTCCATTTCATTTTATTTTTCTGCTATTATATCTAGTTTACTATTATTCCAATTTTTGCCGGAAAGTCATGGTAGATGGCAGGTAGTACGTTTTTTTCAAACTTCGTCATCTTATTGTAGGTAATTTTTGATAAGGGCAGCCCCGAAGCGATTAATCCCCCAATGGTCGAACCATGCATATTTATGTAGATCGTTTTTATAACTAAAATTTTTCCATGCGTGGATGAGTCCATGTTTGTTTATTAATCAAATTACCTCAAAATGGAGGAGTAAAAAAAAGTAAATAAAGTTGGAAAACATTCAAATATATGACTTGCGGGTAAAATTCAACGGACCTAGTAAACTAATTTGAAAGTATCAAATAAAAATAACAAAGAATAATTTAAATGTCAAATGTTGATTAAATACTGAAACGTTCTAGAATGGATGAAGACAATATTTTCATATTTTTGTTATTTAGACCACCTTGTTATGTCAGGCTCTGGTAATACGATTTTTTTTTTTCATTTTTAGGAAGTAAAGCCTTCCCAATTGCCCTAGCTTCGCTACGCCGAAGTAAAGGCTAACCTTCGCAATTTGCCCTACTTCACGCATTATTCATAATAGACTACAAACCGTTTTTTGGCGAGCTCAATGCTCATTTTTCTTGATTTCACCAGCAGATGTTTTTAAGGTGTTTGAAGCATGCAAAGCGGGTGTTTTAAGCCTACCTCTTCATTGCCATCATTAATAACAACTACACTATCTGTATCAGATTACTTGTGGCTGTCTACCTTTCCGCGTATTTCGATGTTATTCTATAATTTAAAATCTATTCAGGCCGCCGTGGAAAAAGTAGCGAAGCATAGTAGCAATGCTACTTGGCAATTTAGTGAAATTTGTTGGTGGTTTTGAAATTTGTTGGCATATTTGGCAACTTTTGGAATTTTGTTGAGTTCTGTTATTGACAGCTTTGGAACTTTTTCCATACCTGTATTCGTCTGAGCACTCTCTCTCCAGAAATCATGTACATCAGGTGGCATGTGTCAAGCGTGGCGGAAGTGCGTCAAGCGTTTTGGGGAGTGTGCCAAGCATTTTTAGGACTGTAACAAGCGTGGCAGAACTGTTCCTAACGTTTTGAGGACTTGACCAAGCGTAGCAGAACTATTTCAAGCGTTTTGAGGAGTGTCCTAAGAGTTTTGAGGACTGTACCAAACATGCCAGAACTGTGCCAAGCGTTTTGAGGACTGTAACAAGCGTGGCAGAACTATTCCGAGCGTTTTGGGGAGTGTCCTAAGAGTTTTGAGGACTGTACCAAACATGGCAGAACTGTGCCAAGCGTTTTGGGGAGTGTGTCAAGCGTTTCGAGGACTGTACCAAGCGTGACAGGACTATTTCAAGCGTTTTAGGAAGTGTCCTAAGAGTTTTGAGGACTCTACCAAGTGCGACAGAACTGTTCCAATCGTGGCGGAGCTCTGCGGCACATGTAGCGTTCCGAGATGTATACTAAGTGGCGGGAAGTCGGCTCCCTTTTCAATAAATCTATGTAATTTACGTGTATCTTCTGCTCTTGTAAAACTCGGTATCCACAAGTTTTAAAAACTCATTATTTCTAAACTTAGCTCCTCTTGTTAGTGTTGTTTATGGAATTTTATTTCTATGGAACCTACCATTAGTTCTGTTTTTAAAAACCTTCTTAATTTCCCAACGGATTATTATTTATTTGCTTCTTTTAATTATCTTCTATTTTTCTAGGAAGCTAGAGACTTGATGTACCTTGAATTTTCGGAATAAAAAAAGAAACCTGTTACCTTGTGAGTATTTCCATGTTACCTTTTGGAACAAACAAAATTTAAGGCTATAGGCTAAATAAGGAACTAAAGTATACAGCCTTTTGGCATACGAGGCATGTAAACAAGACAAAATTTAATTAGTTTTCTTTCCTACGCCATTTTCAACGTTTAGAAAATAAAAAGCAAGCATAACAATAAAAAAGAGCTTTAATTAGAAAAATATTTTTTAGGTCTAATAAGAAAATTTGAGCAGGTTTCCGTGCCCTAGATCGTCCTGCTAAGGATTAAATGTGTATGCAATGAAGCGAGCGTTTGTAAATGATATGTATTGTTTTGTAATGTAAGTGACTGTATTTGTATTTTTCTTAAGGGACAGGGAGAGGGGAGGTTTTATTTTTTTTTTTTTTTTTTTTTTTTTTTTTTTTGTGAGTGTGAAGACTATAGGAAACATTCTTATAATTGTCTATTAATCTGTACATATCAGTACATTTTTGGGATGCCATTTTCTTAGAAGTTATTTTTTGTTTATAAGAGACGAAAGGAGGGGGAGGGGCTAGGTTGCATCTGAAATGCTCCGAGGGGCCAAGAATATATAAATATATGCTAATAGCCAGTTCCCTGTAAATTATGACTTGTGAGGTAATCTTTTATTATTTTAATCATAGAAAGGGCGTGTCTTTAGTGACCGTCATCTGAGTGGTTGTATTTCTTGGTCCCTGGTGGTCCGTGTTTCATTTTGTTGAAGACTGTTCAATTTACACTTTTTTATTCTTGGTGATAGAAGTTAATTCAAAAGAAGATGTTCGCATCATGGGGGTGAAAGGTACTACAAAGGGTGGTGAAGGGGTTTTATTTCAACAAGTTTGAAAAAGTAAGTTTTTATGGTCGCTTTGTAATTCTTTTCAGAATTTTCAAAGCATGGCCATTCCTGAACGCCTGAAGGTAGAAAATACATACTGTTTTCAGGTGATAGTGTATTCATCAAGGTTTAGAAGGTGCTAACTGTTTGTAAGTTTACTAGTGCTATCTTCGAGGAAAGCAAATAAATCCTAAAACGTTGTCACAAGGGAGCACTGGGACAACTGGTATAGTTTTAACTGGGACATATTATCAGGCACAGTCTCATTTTGTCCCAGTTATGACAGGGTATATAGTTGCGCCCCTATATATATATATATATATATATATATATATATATATATATATATATATATATATATATATATATATATATATATATATATATATATATATATATATATATATATATATATATTATATAGGTGAAAGGAATAATATAGGTGAAAGGGGGCATCCCTGCTTTACCCCAAACTCCACTTGAAACTTAGGAGTGTCATTGCCGGAAACACGGACGCAAGTCTCAGTGTCCTTATACGCACTTCGGAGTATCTCTATGAGCTCCTGTGGCCCCCTGTCTTCAGCCATAATTCTCCATAGCTCCTCTCTGATGAGAAAATCGAAGGCAGCTACAAAGTCAATAAAGGCGATGAGAAGGGGTAGATGGAACCTGTTGTACTGCTGAAGGATGAGGCGAATCGTCAATATCTGTTGTGGACAGCCTCTGCCTGGTCTGAAGCCTTCTTGTTCAGGACGGGTTAACTTATCTCGTGCGTCTTTGAATCGATTCAAAAGAATGACGCAGAAGATCTTCATGGCATGGTCGATCAGGGAGATACCTCTATAGTTTCCGTAAATGATCTTGTCTCCTTTTTTGTATAGCGGAACGAGGACTGATACTTTCCAGTCTTTTGGAAAGGTCATCATCGTCCATACCTGGACAAAGAAGGTCGGTTAGGTGGCATAGTAGAGTTGGTGAGGACTTGAACATTTCAGAAGGGATCCCATCCTCTCCTGGAGTTTTATTGTTTTTCATGCACCTCAGCGCTTTTAATGCATCCGCAATACCTGGCGGATTGAGATTTATTGCGTAGGGCTCTCTAGCAGCACTCGAGAAGGCAGGTAGATCGCACGGGGGTTTGACAGGGTTCAGTTGCTCAGAAAAATGGTCTCGCTAGCGTTCTATGCGTCCTTCTTCTGTACGGATGAGTTCTCCGGACTTATCTTTCTTAACCACTACAGGAGCTTTTCCTGTCACTTCTTTCAGGAGTTTGAACATTTTCCTGCTGTTGTGGTTCTTGGACGCCTGTTCCAATTCAGTCGCCAGATCTGACGAGCACTGTTCTCTGTCCCGTTTCAGTGACTGTTTAACTGCTTTTTGGGCTACTTTTAAGGGTTCTTTTGCACCTCCCACGAGGGGTCGCTTCTTCTCGACTAGTTCTATTGTGCAGTCAGAGATCCAGGCTCGCTATTTTTGTTTTGTGTGGCCAAGCACCTCCTTAGCTACATCCTGTGTCACAATTTTTATCTGCGTCCATTCTTCGTCGACGTGTGAAAGACGGTTCAATGCTTTTGACGGCGTCGTTACGCTATCGTTCGAACGCCATGTAACGAGGTGGAGTCTCTTGTGCTCAAAGAGAGTATTTGTGGCGCATAGGCTGTTCTATCTGGCTAGCGGTAAGAGCCTTTCTCCATTGATGCATTTGTCCACCAACAGTGTGGCGGCCAATAACTGCTGCTGTGTCGGGGTCTAATCTGCCAAGTCGGGCGTTCTAGTTTCGAGCGATAAAGGGTATGTCACTCCGTGGTGTCTTGTCGATGATTCTTTGTAGGTCATACAAAAAGGCATCTTTGACCGCGTCACTGCTGTCCCTTATCGGAGCGTACACAGCGATTATGGTTATGTGACTAATGTGACCTCTCGGTCTGATCATGGCGATCCTTGGTGACAATGGCCCCCAAGAGGTGACGCATGATGCAGTATGACCGTCTAGCAGGAATCCAACTCCTTGTTGGCCGGAACCATCATTGGGACCTGAGTTATAGAACTGGAATGGGTTAGATTTGGAAACGGTCAACTTTTTGACAGAACATCATTCAGTCTCGTTTCTGACAGACAACAAACGTTATTTTATACTTCTGCAGCTCCCTCGCAAAGAGCAGTTGTGTGGATTCCAGCTTGCAGCTGCAAAATTCCACGCACCAATGTTCAGATGTTTCTTGATCGGGCGGCTTCCATACTTGTCGGGCCAGGCACCACCCTGAACTGGTCCGCGTCGGCTGCCGCGAACGCCGCAGTAGAAGTATCTCTCTGTATTTGATCTTCAATGTCCATTGGCGTTTCATGGGAATTGACTTGACCAAGGGCTCCCCAGACCCTTGGTGCCCCGTTGCGTTAGCCATTCTATTTGTCGGGCTTGGCTACCAATAGAATGTTACACCACTCCACCGCTGTGAGGTGCAACTTAGGGCTCTCCTCCCGGCTCGCTAGGGACGGGGTGTGAATCCTCACTCAGAGGCCCTAGCCACAGCTTGGAAGTACTCGTGCTTATCAGGCCCTGATTCCCACCTAGGAGGTCGGGACCTTTCAAATAAACAGGAATTAAGACGGTCAAAAATTAAATTAAAAAATTATCTTTTTTTATCTTGAAAGTAGAGATTAACGTTATATCCAGAATCGAACAAAAAATAACGTAGTTATAAAAAGGCTACTGGTCACTTCCACTCCTTGCTTACGGTAAAATTCTACTTGTAGATTGCTAAAAAGCTATTAAAAATCCTAAAACTTGGTTAATCAGTGATTAAAAATATGAAAATGTTTTAACTAAGTCTCTCCTTGTAAAAAAAAAAAAAAAATCTAGAATGTCTCTATCAACTCTCAGAAAGTACAAGTTAAACCATATCGGTAAAAGTGGGGCTTTACCCCCCCCCCCTCCTAGTCTACCTACCTCTACTATAAGAGATGACACCACATCACAGAGCCATTTCCGGTGAGTTTGTATCATGAAACACCTATTTCGGCCAAAATACGTCAAAACCACTACTGAGGTAAAACATGGGGATAATCAATGAAAAAAAGCATTTGAAAGACCTAAATAATCTTTCAAGCTCCCGTTGACGCGTAAGCATTTGCTAGGGTATACAAAGATCTGAAAGGCCCTTTAACCAATTACTATTTTACGGAGGAAGAATCTTACTCACTTTCTATACATTAAACTACTGCTCCAGACATTGTTGTTATCTATTCAGGTGAAGTTAGAGATAGAGAGAAGTTAGTCAAAAGGGAATGCTCATGAGAGTCATACTAAGCTCCTTGAGGAGCCAAATACTTTAATTGAGCTTCAAAAGCATTGGGAAAGCTGTAATAACTTTTCTAATAACCTCTCTAATTGAATGCCCTGTCGTACTGCTCTGAAAGAAGATATCCTGAGATTTCACTTTTGAAAAAGTTTTAATTATAAGAAAGAACCTTGCATAGCTAGTCCTAAGAAGGATTGAATAGAGAGAAGGAACTAGGTCATTTTAATGACTATAGTCGAGTAATGAGAAAAAGTTAACAACCAATGTGACCTTACATCTGCTACTGTGACCTTACATCCAACCACTGACCTTACATCCATCCAATCACTCTGACCTTACATCCACTATATCCAAACTCTGAAAATTCAAATTTAAACATTTACTTTCTCATTATATTATGACTTGGCTGCATTTATTACTCAGTTAAATTACCTTTTCATTGGGTTGGGCGATACAAAACATTATATGGACCCCTCCCTGTAAAGCAGAATCTTGGCTACGTCTGACCAACTACTAGCCTATATCTTATAATGTACATCTTAGCTACCTGTTTTAGTGTTTGGCTGCCCTGACACTCTGGGCTTTAGATGGCTGGGGGACAGTAGGTCTACACCTTTTTGTAGTAATTTATATTCATTTTAAGTTGGACTTGATTATTCATTTTAATTTCCGTTTTAAAATTCATCTACTCATCCATAGAATTATCAGTTGTTTTTATGTTTCATGGGGTTACTCATTTGAATTTCTCTTCGTCTTGGGATTCAAGGGAAAGGTTTGAAGGTAGATACTTCAAAAGATCCTACTGGGGCATAACTTAAGCTTTTGTTAGGTCGTATCTTGGCCGGGAGGTTCGAGTGTGACTCCCCCCAAAAAAAAGAAGGAAAAAGAATTGTCTTACTCGTAAAAACGCAACAAAATGTATAAAAACAAATTTTTGACGCATATTTAAAAATTTCTTCTTGTAAAGTCCCTCCTTCCCCGAACAAATATCCTGAATACGCCTTGTCCTGTGGACCCATCCATGAAATCAGCTGCTTTCATACACAACAAAGATCCATAATTTTACCAAAGACGCAATTAGCCAATTTATTGTAAAGATTCAATCAAAAGAATTTCCTATTCTGGAATGTCGTCCCCAAAACAATCGTTCCTAAAATATAAAACTTATTTTGTGTTAAATATTAAAGTTTTTGACAATATTACAATATTTACTGTCCTTTAGCTGATAAAGCTACATTTAAAGAATTAATAAGGCATATCACTTTTTATTGGTTTTTCTAGTGGCTCCAGTTTTTCGCTTATCTTGTATCTTTTAATATATATTGCACTCCAAATGTTGCTAACCGGCGGTGTCGAAAAACTCGTTTCAAAGCCAAGGAATATTTGCAGAAAAAAAATACTTTGTTTCCCATTGCCAAAATAAAAGTGTCTCCTCGCAACCAAACACTTTTTTTTGAAAACTCGGCTGTCTCTTGCAAGCCGATTTCTGACATGGAAAAAACAAATGGATTTCATTGTCTGTTTCTTATTTGATAAAAAAAGAGGAATAAAAATGAATAGGAAACGATCACATGACCTTTATTATTGTTTCGTGAGAGGCTTCCAAAATAAGTTCATAGGCTAATATATATATATATATATATATATATATATATATATATATATATATATATATATATATATATATATATATATATATATATATATATATATATATATATATATATATATATATATATATATATATATATATATATATATATATATATATATATATATATATATATATATATATATATATATATATATATATATATGTATATATATATATATATATATATATATATATATATATATATATATATATATATATATATATCATCATCACACACGTACACATATATATATATATATATATATATATATATATATATATATATATATATATATATATATATATATATATATATATATATATATATATATATATATATATATATATATATATATATATATATATATATATATATAACTTTTTGTTTTTTACTTTGGTTATATTCTAGAAAAAGTAACTAAGTACTCTCATGTGCTGGGAAAAAAGGAGAAATAGTTGACTATAGTATGCCAAATAAGGGAAAATATCAATCCATTTCGATGGGTCCAAAAAGAACCATCTAGGTTTTTGTCGTTTCTGACTTACCACAGGCATTTCATATCCGACAAATTGGACCAATTGAATTGTTAACACTTGTCTTGCGATTGTCTTTGCGAACCCCATGTAATCATTTTTGTAACAACAATCTCTTTGCATTCATGCCCACTCACAACTATTGCCTAAAGACCAATATTTATGGTCACTGTAATTACTGCTTTATTCTTTTCTCTATAACGACCTGTCACAATGCAAGAAGAAAAGAAAAGTGTGATATAAGCAGGGCCGTATCCAGGGGGTAAAAGCCAGTCTCCATTTGGCAGATTCTGCAAATCTGCACTGCCAATCTGCAAATTTTATTTCAATGGAGACTTCTTTTCCGGCTCTGTATTGGCAGTTTGCAGTTACTGGAACCTTCGATGTTGCTTTTTCCGCAAGATGGCAGATTTGTAGAATCTGGCAAATGGAGATTGGCTTTAAGGGTTTGACTCCCCCCTACCTAAATTTCTTTCCGATTCGTAAAACCATTACAAAAAGGCATATAAACAAATTATTGATGCTTTTTTAAAGCTTGTTTTTGTCCCCCCCCCCCAACGAAAATCCTGGGTACGCCTTTCCGTATAAGACTATTGAAATAATAAGAACAACGAACGAACGAACTAAATGAGCGACAGAATCATTACTTAAGAGTTTAGTCACACAAACTAAAGAAGAGTGTAATCAAACAGTTCGTGGTAATGAACTGTAAGTAAGGAGCGACCCGATTCAATAGCAATCGAAACTCTAAAAATGGAATTTTGATACCAATAGGTATATCAAAAGAATTGGCTTATTATGCTAATTAAATAAAAAAAAACAAGTTTTTTTTTAACTGAAAGTAAGGAGCGACATTAAAACTTAAAACAAACAGAAATTATTCCGTATATGAAAGGGGCTGTCCCCTCCTCAACGCCTCGCTCTTTACGCTAAAGTTTTTTATTGTTTTAAAAACTAAAGTTGTGAGACAGAGTCAAACGTTAGCGTAAAGAGCGAGGGGTTGAGGAGGGGGCCGCCCCTTTCATATACGGAATAATTTCTGTTCGTTTTAAGTTTTATTGTCGCTCCTTACTTTCAGTTAAAAAAAACTTGTCTTTTTTATTTAGTTTCTGAAAGTTCTTGAATTAATGCAGCTTTGATTTTGGCTTACCGTGCATGAATAATTAAAACAAAATTTGCATGTTAATTTTACTTTTTTTGGTTAAATGGCTTTCTCGAAATTTTATTCTGACGTAACTTACGAATTAAGTTACGTAACGATCTTCTATATTCGTATGTTTTTTTACATATATTAGGGAGTTCACCTCTCTAGTCAATACCACAGTCTTTACGCAAAAGTTCGAATATTATTCGAATCACAAACCCCTGAATCACAAAGGCCGGTTAATTAGAATAGATGGCTCTTTTGGGAGCACTAAAAAAAACTTTAGCATAGGTATTGACTAGGGGGCGAACCCCCTATATGCGTAATAATTTCTGTTTGTTTTAAGTTTTAATGTTGCTCCTTACTTTCAGTTAAAAAAACTTGTTTTTTTATTTAATTTCTGATGGTTTTTTTAAATACCGCTGGGAAATCCGGCGCACCCTTTATAGAAATGTCCCTTCCCCCAAGGAAGCATCCTGCATGGAAAGATCCTCCCCCGTAACCCAATCCTCCCCCCCACCAGAAAAAAAAATCCCTCCTGAAATCATCTGTATACTTCCCATTAACCAGTACTATATGTAAACAATGGGCAAAGTTCATAAATTGCAGCCCTTCCCCCGGGAGAAAAATTAGCGGAGGAGGGGGCCAAGTTGCCCTTCAATGTTTTTGGTCACTTAAAAAGGGCACTAGAACTTTTAATTTCTGTTTGAATAAGCCCTCTCACGATATACTAGGACTACGGGATCGATACGGTCACCCCTGGGGAAAAAAAACAAAAAAAAAAAAAAAAAAAAAAAAAAAAAAACAAATAAACACGCATCCGTGATCTTCCTTCTGGCAAAAAATACAAAATTCCACATTTTTGCAGCTAGGAGCTTGAAACTTGTATAGTAGGGTTCTCTGATACGCTGAATCTGATGGTATGATTATCAGTAAAGTTCTATGACTTTTAGAGGTTGTTTCCTCCTTTTTTCGAAAATAAAGAAAAATTTCTCAGGCGAGTAACTTTTGAAGGTTAAGATTAAACTCGATGAAACTTATATTTTTAAAATCAGCATAAAAATCTGATTCTTTTGATGAATCTATTGGTATCAAAACTCCGTTTTTTAGAGTTTCGGTTACTATTGAGCCGGGTTGCTCCTTACTTACAGTTCGTTACCACGAACTGTTTGATTCCAAATGCACAAGATTTATTAAATTTAGTCTTACCCATCCCAAAGCTACGAGCATGAGAAAATTTGTCAGATTTTCAAAAAAAGGGGAAAAGGCCCCCTAGAAGTCATAGAACTGTAATGAAAATCCCACCATCGGATTCAGCGTATCAATACCCTACTGTAGAAGTTTCAAGCTCCTATCTCCAAAAATGTGGAATTTTGTTGCCAGAAGAAAGATCATGGATGCGTGTTTGTTTGTTTGTTTGCTTTTTCCCAGGGGTGATCTTGTCGACCCAATGGGCCTAGAATATCGAGAGAGGATTTATCTTAACGGAAAGGAAAATTTTTAGTGCCCTTTTTAAGTGACCAAAAAATGGAGGTCAACTAGGCCCCCTGCAACGCCACTTTTTATCAAAATCGTCCTGTCAAAATTTTGAGATATCTATTTTGTTCAGCATAGTTGAAAGGCCCAATAACTATGTCTTTGGAGATAGCCTAGCCCCTTAAACTCCTGGGGAAAGGTCTTTAAGTTATAAAATTTGTCCATTGTATTACGTATAGTATTTGGTATTGGGAAGTAGACCTATGCATGCATTTTTCGGGTGGGGAGGGAAGGACGAATTTTCTGCTGGGAGAGGAGGGATTTCTGACGGGGAAAATTTGCCATGGAGAGGGAAGTTTCCAATGAGTGATTTTATCAGGGGAAATTTTACACTGGATGAATTTCCCAGAATTCCTGTACGAAATTTCCTTATATGTCCTACTTTCTCTTTACCGATTCAATTTTATAAATGGAGATGTTAAGGGTAATTGTCCAGGACTGGTTTTCGCCAGGATTGAATTGTCCAGAGGATATTTCCGTGGCGAGGGGGATTTTTCCGTGGAGGTGGAGCCAGATGTCCTGGCATAATTTGAAAAATGATCAGAAATTAAATAAAAAAACAAGTTTTTCAACTGAGAGTAAGGAGCAGCATTAAAACTTAACTCGAACAGTAAAGTACCAAAAAAACTTTAGAGTGAATCCTGAGATGTTGAGGAGGGGGAACCTCCCTCTTATACGTAATAGTTTATGTTCATTTTAAGTTTTAATGTTGCTTCTTACTTTCAGTTGAAAAAACTTGTTTTTTTTTTATTTAATTGACGAAATAAAGCGATTCTCAAAGGTACTACATCCCACTGTACTTCATCTCATCGTCCTTCGTGTTGAAGCTAGTACAGAAAGATAGCTTTCACGCTCTTATTTAGTGCTAGCTTTTCCGTTAAACACGCTCGAAAAAATGCTGAAGAGAGTACTTCTTTTTCTAGCAGCACTTTTTTGGTAAGATAGTTTCATAGAGTGAAATGGCAACCCTGATGGGAGTATTCTTGTAAACGAGTAGATTTTATAGGATATTTCACGATCATAGATAGAAAAGATTTATCACAATATTTGACTGACAACACTTTGGCTCTAATTGAGGAAATCTAGCAGCAAGTTATAGGTTGGCTAACGCGCCACCTCTTGTTATTTGAAAAAAAACGACAATATAAATATAACAAACTTTTGAACAGCACTTCTCTCTGTTTTCCACGATCATTGGTTTGACACAATTGGCCGTGCAGAAAGAGTGGACCCCCAGGGGAAGAGTGGACCCCCAAAATTATTGAAGGGGATTCTAAAATGCTAGAAATGTTCATGCCATAATTTTTCGATATATGGATAGAGTTAGAGTTCCTAAGAAAACTCTTGGTCTTGGAGAGGGTGCTGCTCTCTTTTTCCCCTCGCCATACGCAAGTATATTTAATCGATCATGTTATAACCGAAATTTTTAACCACAAGGGGAGTCTGCCGCCCCTCAACACCACAAAATAATAAACGCTTAATCTACGTGTTTTTGTTCAAATAAAATATTTGATAAAACAATTTATCTGAAAAGTACTTCACGGAAGTTTCAGAATTATTTCGTGAAAACAGGTTTTGAAGCTCCTGCTCCCTTAAAAGGGATATTTTCGTACCGCTCCCCCTTAAAATTTGGCTGAAAATCACGAAGTACTGTACCATAATTCCAAACGAAGCTTCGAGATCATTGTCTAAAAAAGGCACTTGAACTTGCACTTTTTTGTCTTGCGACTTCTTTTATTACTTTAAAGGGCAGTAGTACTGAATATATCCGGTTGAATGAGCCCTCTCCCAGTATTCTATGACTGCTGGTTAAGCTTGATTACCCCTGAAAGACAAAAAAAGGTAAAACAACCACAAATAAACTCGAATCCTTGACTAATCTTCTCAGGATAAAAAAAAGAAGAATAAAGTAAAGAGCAAAATAGTGATGTTGAAATAGTGGTGGTTCCAGCCTCTTGCCCTCGGGGTGAAATCTTGATTATCACCCCCTCCCCTCTCTCTAACAGTTTTCAGGCTAGGTTTTAACAAAACTTTCATTCATCAACAAAATTTCCATTCATTAACAAAATTTGAATACAAATATCACAAAAACACCAAAATTATTTAAATTTGGTCTACTTACTTTTCAAACAGTTCGTGGTAACGAACTGTAAGTAAGGAGCGACCCGGCTCAATAGTAACCGAAGCTCTAAAAATGGGGTTTTGACACCAATAGAAACATAAAAAGAATCAGATTTGAATACCGATTTCAAATATATAAGTTTCATGAAGTTTACTCATATCCATCAAAAGTTATGTGCCTGAGAAAATTTGGCTGATTTTCGAAAAAGGGGGGAAAGACCCCCTAAAAGTTATAGAACACTTAAGAAAATCACACCAATCATATTCAGCGTACCAGAAAACCCTGTTGTAGAGGTTTCGAGATATTATCTGCAAAAATATGAACTGGTGTATTTTTGTCAAAAGCAAAATTAGGTATGCGTGTTTATTTGTTTTTTTTTGTTTTTTTTTTCTCCAAGAGTGATCGTATCGACCCAGTGGTCCTAGAATATCGTGGGAGGGTTCATTCAAACTGACATTAAAACTTCTAGTGCCCTTTTTAAGTGACCAAAAAAAATGGAGGGAACTAGGCTCCCTCCTGCGCTCATTTTTTTCCCAAAGTTACCCAATCAAAATTTTGAGATAGCCATTTTGTTAAGCATGGTCGAAAATATAATAAATATGTCTTTTAGGAGGAATTAATCCCCCAAAGTCCCCGAGGGGAGGGCTGAAAGTTATGAACTTTACCCACTGTTAACATATATAGTACCGGGTAAAAAACTAGACCATTTCTCACAACTCTATTTTTTAAAACAATAAAAACTTTAGCGTAAAGAGCGAGGCATTGAGGAGGGGACAACCCCTTTCATATACAGAATAATTTCTGTCGTTTTAAGTTTTAACGTTTCTCCTTACTTTCAGTTAAAAAACACTTGTTTTTTTTATTTAATATTTTCAAGGATTGGCGATGAAGATATGGGGAAAATGAAATTTTGGATTCAATTTGATTGTTTACGTCCTCTACTTTATTTTAATAAAAATAACAAAATTAAAAAATGATTATAATCGTTAGATTATTGATTTGAAATTTTGCGCCCCTAAGGTTTCTGTGTCCGGGGCAAGTGCCCCTTCTGTCCCCTCTCAAAACCGCCTCTGAGTTGAAACTTAAGGCAAATTGAAGTTGAAACCTAAAATGAATAGAAATCGAACCGAAAATTATGGCTATTAAAAAATAATAAACACCTAAGCAAAAACTTTGAAAAAATTTGCATGCATACCTATGTATGATCCGCGTAGCGCATGTACCGATCTAATGATTCTCGGCATTCGGCCGGGAGCGTTATGCGTGATTGGGGTAAATCATGAATGATTTTATTCAGTGACTAAACCATTATTTCACTAACTAATCTACAAAATACAACACAAAGTATATCATAAAATATTGTTATTTTTTTGTGCTATTTAGTAGATTGTATTTTGTAGCTGTGTTTGTCCGGGGAAAATCATCTTAAGCAAATTTTAGCAAAAGATAAAACATACGAGGTGTTTTTGTCCGTTGGTGAGACTGGACAGATAAAATTGAAAGAGGCAAGAATTGATAAAACACGTTCACATTTGTTTTCAGTTGCCTGTTAAGAAATGAATTTCATATTAACAATTGAATTTTTTTTTATTTTGATCTGTGGGAATCGAACTATCGTCCTCCTACGTCTTTCAGTTTCAACTAAAGGCCACTTGATGAATTTCAGGAAGTGTGGGGGATGGATATTGGTGAATTGCATGAAACATTAGAGCATTATGGGAGGAATTTCAAGAAAAATTTCTGAATTTTGGGGCAAAATGGAAGAGCCTTGTGTACCTTGTTTACTTGATCGGTTCATTTCATAAAGTTTTTCCTTCAAAATCTCTCGAGTAATTATTCGTACGCTTATCTTGGAACGCTTGTTTAGTGGTCAGTATCGTCAAATCCACTTCAAAATTTCCTCGTTTTTCTAAGAACTTTGTTAGGAAATTGTTAAATGGAGCAGCTTGTGCAAGCGCATCAATGATGTTGAGTTGAGTAATATTTTGCTCAAGCGGAAGGTGAATTTCTGGGAAATATACTTTGGAAATCAAAATAGATGTTAAAGCAACTCATTAATTGAAACTACTGGCACAAGATAGTATTTTCTATACATCATTAAAGAAAATAGTATATATGCATAGATATCCAATGGTAGCATATCTTTTGAGTCCTTCAAACGGTTTCATTATGTCTGGAATTTTGAGGAGATGTCTGAGCAACGTACTAAGGAAAGTGAGGAAGCAAACTTGTCAGTCAGAACTTCACACATAGTGAAGATGTTATTTGTCTCTGCTCAGAAATTATTGAAAGGTCCTCTATTTCCGCCATTTGGTGTACATGTCAGAGAGCCAAGTGTACCGAATGCTTCCACCACGCCTGGAACAGCTCCGCCACGCGTGGCAAAGTCCCCGCAACGCTTGGCAAATTTTCGTATTTGGTGCACTTTCACCACGCTTGGGACGAGGCACCAGGTGTGCGTTTTCTCTGAGAGCCGCTAAACCCTCAGACAGTTTCGCTGAAAAGGTGTAAAAAAAATGGGGAAGGGCTGTTACAGGGCGATGATTCACGAAAATGTTGGGGAATAAGGATTTTATTTTATGAAGAAACGAGAAAAGGCAAATTCAAAATCTAAGTAGGGGTATTTTGTCTTTTGGCTTTTTAAATGAAAATACAATTTTTTTTCAAAACTCAAGGAGGGGGAGTAGTTGCCTCCACTCCATGTCCCTCCCCCCAATTGCTGTCCTTGTACTCTAATACCTGCACCTTAAAATGAAAATCAATTGGTTCCTATTTTAACTGAATTAGAATGAATCATCATTCAACCCACGTAAAATTTGAAGACTTGTCCCAATACAAGTTTTTTAAGTTCCCGCAATACACACAACATTTGCAAATTTCAATCTTCTTTTTGGCAACGCTAGATCTATCTGCACTATAGCTCAAATCTTTGGCAAACCTCACTTTATAAAAAAGAAGACACGAAAAAAGATACATAGCAACAGTATGCGTGAAACAACATGTAATTTGCAAAAACAAAAACCAGAACAGTTGCTGTAATTCCATATAATATAATGAAGTTGAATTTGTGCTTCCACGGTAGTCCATCTTTAGTTTTAAGCCGATGTACTGTAATCAATTAAAGTCTTAATATTAGCCCAACATAATTTTAAACTGTCAAATAGTGTATAAGAGAGATTGTTTTCTTTTTTGTTCGGTATTTCTGTTAAATGGACACTGTTCAAAGCACAGGCACTGCATATTTCCATTTATATTGGTAGTCTTGGCTTATTTAGACAGCTTCGTTCTAATTTATTCTTCTTCTTCTTCTATTAACAGCAGGCGGGCTTTTCAGTAATACTATTTAGCCCAATTTAAATTTAGCCCAAAAAATTTATTACATACATTCCGTTTACTTTTCTTCTTTTTCCTCTGTGGACCTTTGTCCGATCCTTTCTTAAAGTACCAAGGACATTGAAAATGAAATCTTACTGTTTTAATCGGTTAAGTGGAAACTGATACAAGTATAAATGTTTTTAAAAATTCGGGGAAATGGAAGCTCAAATTTTTGATAAAAAAAAGAAATTTGAGTGAAAAACCGGCAAAAAATAAGCTAAAACATTATGGCACCAAATAGCCTAAGAGTCTTAAGCCTAAGTCTTTGCTGAAGATGTAAATAGATTGCTAATGTTTAAATTTTTACAGACGGAGAGCGTTGTCAAATTTAACTTATTAATTTTGCTTATTTACTTTCGCGGTTCAATGAGGAAACACCGACAAATTGTGATAGTGCACTAAAAAATTCATGATTTTGAAAAAAAAAAAAATTCTAAATCGTGGTTTTCATACATAAGCCTGATGAGGATCCAGGGGTCCAAAAAAATTTATTTTGTTGTCTTTGGCACTTGAGCCCCATAGATACTTTCTGATTATTTAATTTATCTGACTAAAAAGTAAAGGTGAAAAAAGAATTGCTTCATGGTAGGGTTTTCCATCTTTTTACACTGTGAGGCAAGTTCAGGAAAGCGATTGGAGGCTCTTCATTTCAGATTTTTTTTTTTCGCTGGGGCATGATACACAATTGCCAGTGAATACATAATTTTCAAGTGTTTTCTTGGAGTCATTCATTAATAAACTAATATCTTAAATTCACTAAAACCTCTTGTTACGACAATTTTTTTGGTTTGAAAGCAGGGAGCAGCTAATATGGTTAGTTGACAGAACCCAATAATGTAGGTTTTGTCAAACTATAGGTGCCAACAAAACAATTTTTGGGCTTAGGCAAGTCTGCAGAAATTTTCCAAGGGAAAAAGTGACGAATTTGAACAAAGATTTTTTTCCTGCCAAAAGAGTTTTTTTTTCCAAACATTTGTACTTTTGAACATTTTTAGTACTTCGGAGAAAAAAAATGTATGATTTAATTCCCTCTCATTCCTGCTTGCACTCGTGGTTCAAATTATTTACTAATATTAACAATAATGCCAATGGAAACAAACCCTCTTCTAATTTTTTTTATCCACTGTTGAAAGTAGGCCTGCAAAATTAGTTTTTATGAAATTCTGTCCATCTATAGGCAAAAAACTGTAAGCACAGTGATCAAAGTGCATCTAGCCTATGGTAAATTCAAAGGCGCTATATGATCTTTTTTGGAAAAGTTAAATTTGCCTTCCATCTCCTCAATCAAATCAAATTCTGTAGATTGATTCACTCAGTTTCCTCGTATCATGGTTGTAGAGATAGCAACCAAAGAGGGAAACCATGGGCCAGGCTGCAGTGAGCTCCGTGTTTATTAATAAATCGTCAGCTGACAGTGACATGAATGCCGCAGTGATTACCAAGGTTTTATAAATATGAGGAGGGCTTCCGTCCCAACCATCTGTGACTTACCTGCCTTATGTCCCAGTTGACCCTTTGGTTTGCGCTGAAGCCTTGCCAATAGACCCTGGCTTCTCATATGATCCTTCTTCGAAAGGTCTACATGATTGATCAAATCCTAATCTGCTTTGGCTACATCCTATTAAGTCCTAAATAGTTCAAATTTTTCTAAAAAGAATCGATCCAAGTCTAATTTGGCTATCCTGATGTCTTTTTACCTTTATGCGGGATACACCACTAAGTTAACTTTCTTAAATAGAACCTTACCGTTACTTAGGGTGCTCTATAACGTGATTAGCTGGATATAGTAAAGAAGGAACCCCAGTTGCAACTAACATCATAATGTAGTTTTTACTTTTAACGTCATTTATGGTTGTAACCTGGAATTAAGACGTCGTTTATCATTTAGTATATGAAGTTGCAGTATTTTGTCAATTAATTGAATTTTGCACAAATATTGTGTTTTGTTCATTACAAAAGCGATCGGTGCTTCCCATGCCAAAAAAAGAGATTTTCCCTTTTGTTCAAGACAGGGCTGTAAGTTTCATCTACAGGGTTTACCCCCAAAT
The DNA here is from genome assembly GCF_049724085.1 of Artemia sp. Qi Xiang Cuo. Classification (NCBI taxonomy): domain Eukaryota; kingdom Metazoa; phylum Arthropoda; class Branchiopoda; order Anostraca; family Artemiidae; genus Artemia; species Artemia sp. Qi Xiang Cuo. Next base: position 78,908,763 of record NC_142795.1, on the reverse strand, counting down.
TCCGAAGAAAACACTATGACAATTAAGTCCTTATATTACAAATAGAAAATCTTAATAAACAATGCCATAACCGAAGCTGATATGAGTCTTGACCACAATTAAATGGTATTTAGTGTATATTTTGCTATGAATGTCGAAATTGGTGAATGTCCAAATTCACCAGTGAATGTCTGAAATATCTTCTTTTTTCTCCTTGGACTTGGTCAGCGTTGCCAATCAACTTTTCCAGTTTTAAGCAAGGTTTGATGGTAACAGGTTAGGTTTTTAACCCATTTCTGAGATTTATAATCTAATTTATCATAACCCGACCTAACCTTAACTTTTACCATCAAAGCTTGCGTAAGACTGAAAAAGCTGATTTGCAAAGCTAATTGAATCCAAGCAGAGAAAAGGAATTTTAGACATTCAACGGTGAATGTCGACATTAGCTAGATTTTGGACATTCACAGTAGCATATATACCACATACAGAAAAAACTTTGCTTTCTTGTTAGCTGGGATGTAGCAAAGAACGAATTCCAGGGAATCAGGCGGTGGAGTCAGTCAAATATGATACCATACCCCCTGAGAAACAACTTTTCAAAAGCTATGTGTATGCCGAGAAAAAAAATAATACGTGTGTTCTGTCATCTTGTATGTGAAGATTTATTTTTTTGTCGATATTGGATTTATTGCAATATTATCTTTTGGTACTTACAAAAGGCACTTGCTATATTTACTTCCGTTCAAACTAGCCGTTAAATATCTCTCTATGATGTTTCAGTGCCCAACTAAAGGATACGAAAAAAAGGAGACACATCGCTGCTCCCCATGTGAAGAAGTGTTTTCCTAGTTGCTCAGGATGCGGACTGCAATTCTCCTGAATGGGTTTTTTGGCTATGGAAATTCTAATAATGGAGTTTCAATTTCAGTTTGACACCATTTTTATGGGGTTCGAGGCTATTTTTCGAAATTCCCCTGAATTTGTTTTTGCAATTAACTTTTACCATTAAGATTAATCGAAATCATAGTTACCATTCCTGAATCAGCTTCAAATAGAGATTTCTCATGACTTAACATTTTTAAATTGTCGGTCACTATGTTGCAGTATTTGGATACTTTAATAGGTTGCAGTTAATGCCACAACCGTAGCAAAAGCAAATACTACACCAAAGTGGCTTTTTTGGCCATTTTGTGCCTCAAAACATCAATCTCTTGCAAAGAGGGTCGAAATTGTATAAGTTCTATGACAGCCAATCTAGCTAAAATACTTAGCCGGAGGTTTTTATCTCATCGTGAAAACGGAGAAACAACTTCATTTTTGCAGGGTTAGTATTCATCTCATTATTATTTCTATTTTTTTTTTGTCTGCCAAGGGTAGCTGCAGGGCCGTATCCTGGATTTTTTTTTTTTGGGGGGGGGCGGGGGTACACAAACTTTTAAAAACACATCAAAAATTTGTTTATATTCATTTTTGCTACGTTTTTAAAATTCGGACAAACATTTCGGGGGGGGGGGGGAGGTTCAAACCCCCTACCGTCTGGATGCCTTGGGTAGCTGGCTACTGAATTTGCTCAGAGAGATGTTTAATGGCTGATTTAAAACATACTGCCTCTCGCAATGTCTTTCTTATAAGTTCATGTAAATATTACTATGGTAAACTGCCATGTGGCGCCTTCTGCAGCGAAAATGCTGGGAAGTATAACGAAGGTTCCATTATAACCTATATGGTCAAAAATTCTTAACAAGAGGTTTGGAATCCCCCTGTTATATATTCCCATCCTCTTTGTAAGCAAAAAACTTGAAAAAAAAATTTGTTTAAAAAAACTACCTCATGAAAAAAATTAATTTTTTTTCATTTTCATGAAAGTAACTAATTCTTGATATGTGAATAGCACCCGAACATACCACCTGAATTCTCGTTAAGTGACAAGGTTGAACATAGGCCTATCTCGTGGGAAAGAAAAAGTCTCATTGACTTGTTTGATTTCATTTTCTAAATTAAACAAAGATCTTTTTCTAAGGTTTATCGTGGATTTGGGTATTTGTGTTTCAATGCCACCACACTCAAGTTCTGTCAAGAAGTGAAGTTTGGTTAATTCTAAAGAATATAAAACAAAATATGATGAAAATATAATAATTTACCAGCAAAATTATGAAACCTACAACAAAGAATTATGGAAGGGGGGCCGCCCAGACCGCATTATATTGAATACTAACGTAAACTAACCTAACCTGACTAAAATTCCAACTAAATATTAATTAAAATATAGCTACAATGTAGTTTCCCACCGAGCAGAAGCTAATATTGTCTGGTATAAAGACCATGAAAACCAGTATTGTCTCATGTTCGCGATACAAGATCTTGGGTGTTGTGGCTATAAGACAAAAGTGCCTGGATTTGTAACAAAAATAAAACCAGCAAAAATTATTTTTATTAACTGGAAAAAAACACCAACGAAACGTTGCGGCAAACAACAACAAACAGCAAAAACCAAACGAAAAAAAAAAACCAACAACTATTGCTTCGTAGATTATGCAAGATAGATCTAGAAAACTAGTTTAAATAAAGTGCCTTGTATTAATTTCCAATTTCAGTAGAATTCTAAGAACTAGCTCTTTACTGAAAACTTAGCTTCCTTGAATGTTTTCGAGAATTATAATTGTATACTGAAATTTTTTTATATATATGGTCGGTGAATGACTATTGAACGGCTTATAAATGGGTCTTTTCTTCTGTAGGCTACTCATAGAATTTTTTTTTCCAAGAGCGTCCTTTTGTTTTTAGGGCGGTTTTGTGTTTTCAGTAAAGCGGCAGTTTTAGAATTCTGCGAATATTGCAAAATATGTCGAGCCAGCTCATTTAAGCTTGTTTTGTAAATATATGTCGCATACTGCCAAGCAATAATTTTAGTGCGTTTTAAGTTCCAACTTCGATGTTCTTATCCGTGAGAAAAGTTTGTCTTATAAAAAATTATATCTTTGAAGGTTTGCAAGGTATTAGTAAAGGCATTTTCAGGTTATTAATTAAAAAGGCAATTTCTGTATTCTTGGAGAATATTATGCATACTGCGAAGCAATAAATTTTGTTCGTTTTAAATTTTGACTTCACTACTCATTTCCGAAGTTTGGCAAAGCATTAGCAAGTTTCTGTTTGCCTAATTACACATAGACTTTTTCTAGCTTAGATAATAGTTGAAAATCAAATCTTTGTAAATATTACTCTCGGAAATTTAAAACAAAGATTGATTTTTGGCCAGAATGTTCTAAACCAGAAAGTATTCTAAGAGAGGAGAAGTTTTTTTTTGGAATCTTAGGTAGGCTAATATCTTGCATACTGTAAAGCAATAATCTTTGTTCACTTTATACTTCAATTTCGCTATTTATTTACTTAAGAAAAACTTTGTTAGAAAAAAAAATCTTAGAAGGTTTGTAAGGCATGAATAGATTTTTCTTTGTCTAACTACACATATCCTTTTTCTAGTTTAAATAATAGTTGGAAATCAAATCTTTCGGTATAAAAATCGTTTTGTGGTATTTTGAACGTCTTAAAGATTGCTTCTTTGAAAAATAGCCGATTCTTTCTAATGAGAAAAAACCAGAATGCCTTTCAAATTTTTCCATTCTTCTATAACATTTATTTTTTATAACATACTGCCTTATGAATCGCTGCACTCTCGCTTTTTCTATTAAAGTGTTTTCCGTACATCAAAAACCCGGGAAAAGAAAGCCTTTGATACCCGTCATAATTTTCCAAAGAAGAACAAAACAAATACAGAGTATTTAATTACAATTTTGCTTTATTAAAAATTGTTATTCTCTTAAGGTGTATAAAGATAATTCATGTGGATAATTTTTTAAAGGATAGAAATACTGGTTTTACTGACAATATTTATGTATTTTATTTCGTTTAGCCCTTACGCTATTGACAAGTAACGAAAAGTCGACGCAATTTTTTGTGTTGCTGAAAAGTCTAGACAGAAAAGTTGCTGCTACTGTTCAAAAACCAGCAAAAGTCATCTAGTGTTGGATTGAAAGAAATTCACTTAAAAAATACATTGAAGAATTATAGGTAAGTTGTTTCTCTTAATTCAATGAAAGTTTCCCGGAATCAGGTATTTTTTCAGCAACATTTCATTTGCAATGAGAAGAAGAAGAAGAATCCACCTTCATTAAAGATTCAACTTACATTTAGGGAATATTAAAGAACTCAAGACTTTGAATGAACTCTCTCAGCCAATGAACCGGAAGGTCGAAATATTCAGAACTTTTGTGTATGTTTTTCACTGTCTAATAAAAGGACTTATCCCCATTTTATCTTTTATTACTTCCCCCAAAATGAATGGTTCTTCCCAGAGGTCTCAAACGTAAATTTATTTTTGGCCAGAATGCTCTAAACCGGAACGTATTCTAAGGATGGAGGGGGTTTTCTGGAGCCTCGGGGAACGTGAAAGACTATAGCTATTCAACAGTAAAGGTACTCAAACTGGTTGATATTCCCTGGCATTTGATGCGAAGAGATTCACTTAAAACATTATGATGTAGTGTTGAAGGTGAGTCCGTTCCCCCTTGTCAAACAAAGTCTCCAAAAAATTCAAATGGTTGAAATAATACTTTATCAATAAAATTTATTATGATATTCCAATGAAATAGATTAATAGTACCTTATTTCATAGTATTATTGTGATGATTACTATACTTATCCGTGTCACTTTTTTCTCGCATTTATAATGTTTCCAAAACTGATTATTTGTGTTAAGAACCCTAGTCTAAGCTCTTGTGGGATAAAACAGTTTCATAGTGACAGCAATGTCTTGCAGAGTACTCGGAATTTTGAGATCAAAGGGAAAATAGCTGTTCTCTCCTGATCACAAATTTCTCCGATAATGAGTTTATGACTGTCAGTGATTTTCTGAATTTATTCCTCATAGCATCAGTGTTATGTATGGTGTTAATTTTCAATTTGATAGAGGTAGTTCAAAAAGTGTTATGTGACCTGTTTGTTACCCGTTTTAACCTATTGGGGAACATTTTCAGAAACCGTTGTCTGGAAACTGGAAACATTTCCAGACAACTGGAAATGTTATTCATTGCATTAGTTACATGCATGATATTTTTTTTGGATGTAGAAAAATAAAAGTTCAAATAGGGATAAATCCTTTTAATAGACAGTGATAAATTTTACAAAAAACACTAGTTATTTCGGTCACATATGCAGTGACCGTCATCAGGAATCATACATCAGTAGCAGCAATCAGAGTATTATTATTGCTACATCATGATAGTAATCATTAGTAGTATATCAGCAGTAATAGTAAAATACATCAGTAGTAGTAATCAGAGTATTACTACTGCTGACGGCCACTCCATATGTGACCGAAATATCTAGTATTTTTTTGCGGAAGTTATCACTGTCTATTAAAAGGATTTATCCCTATTTGAACTTTTTATTTATCGTCATGGAAAGGCAGTGTGGTCTTCGAAATTATCTACGGCAGTAGAAGTTCAAAAGGCGTTATTTGACATGCTTTAACCTGTTGGAGAACATTTAAGAAAGAGTCGATTCGATACTTTCCTTAGAAAATAGATTTTCTGGAAATGTTCTTCATAGCATCAGTGATTGCTGGTGGAAATCTTATTCTTGGAAAGTAGAAGAATTCGCAATATGTTAAGAATCAAAATTAACTATGCAAAAAAATTCAGGAGTGAGAACGTCTTTTAAAGCATCTATCTCCAACCCTTTGCCCTCCACGGGGCGCAGGTTTTCGGTGGACGTGGAAAACTATGTTTTTATAAAAGTGAAACTCTTACACATAAATCTAAAGTAAAAATGAGGCCCAAGGATATCGGTTTAACCTCATATCTTCCTGAAATCTAGATTTCCAAGGAATTTGAAAAAAATAGTGCAAATGAAAACAAAAAACAAAATATATGATGAAATATCATTCCAGTCATTGCAATTGTGTTTTCAAAACCTTCAGCAAAAAAGGGTAGATGCAAATCAAACAGTTCGTGGTAGCGAACTGTAAGTAAGGAGCGACCCGGCTCAATGGTAACCCAAACTCTAGAAAACGGAAATGGTAACTGAAGCCCTTTGAAAGATTCAGAAATATGTGTTCGGTGTTTTTCAAGAATTTTCTAAGGATACGAAATCGTTTGACACATCGTGCTTCAAACAGTGAGCTGTATGGAAATTATGGCTCAATCTCTCTCTCTAGGGCTATAGTGAAAGAAAGGTTAAGACACTTTGGCCATGCGTTACGGATGAAGGATGATAAAAAAAAGGACAATAGGGCGAAGGATGATAGATCGGCTTTTCCATCTGGGACTGAACGAAAAGCCGTTCGTCCCTGAATGTGGTGGGAAGAGTTTAAATAAATGCTTTGACCAGAATTGGAACTTTACGGAAGGGGGTTAAGAGCGAAGCTTTGGACAGACTGGGATAGAGGAGTTGCATGTGTAGTTTTGTTGACCTCAGGTGACTTGGTGATGCAGTGAATAATTATTAGTAGGAGTCTTAGTCATAGTGGTAATAGCAGTACTTGAAATTAATCAAACAGTTCGTGGTAACGAACTGTAAGTAAGGAGCGACCCGGCTCAATAGTAACCGAAACTCAAAAAACGGAATTTTGATACCAATAGATACATCAAAAGAATCAGATTTTAATGTTTATTTCAAATATATTAGTTTCATCAAGTTTAGTCCTACCCATCAAAAGTTACGCGCCTGAGAAATTTGGCTGATTTTCGAAAAAAGGGGGACAGACCCCCTAAAAGTTATAGAACCTTAATGAAAATCACACCATCATATTCAGCGTATCATATAACCCTACTGCATAGGTTTCAAGCTCCTATCTACAAAAATGAGGAATTTTGCATTTTTTGCCAGAAGAAAGATCACGGATGCGTGTTTATTTTTTTTTTTTTTTTTTCTCCCCAGGTGTGATCGTATCGACCCAGTGGTCCTAGAATATCGTGGGAAGGCTCATTGGAACTGAAATTAAAAGCTCTAGTGCCCTTCTCAAGTGACCAAAAAAATGAATGGCAACTAGGCCCCCTCCCATGCTCATTTTTTTTTCCCAAAGTCACCCGATCAAAATTTTGAGATAGCCATTTTGTTCAGCATGGTCAAAAGTATGATAACTATTTCTTTTAGGATGACTTAATCCCTCGAAGTCCCCAGGGGGAGAGCTGAAAGTTACGAACTTTACCCAATGTTAACATATAGTATTGGTTATTGGGAAGTATACAGACGTTTTCAGGGGGTGATTTTTCTGGTAATTGGGGGGGTGTGGGTCGGGGGTTTTGTGGGAGCGTCTTTCCATGAAGAAGGTTTTCATGGGGGAAGGGACAGTGCTATGAAGGGGGTGCCGGATTTCCCAGCATTATTAAAAAAAAAACAGAAATTAAATAAAAAAAACAAAACATGCTTTTCAGCTGAAATTAAGGAGCAACATTAAAGCTTAAAGCGAACAGAAAATATTACGTATATGATTGGGTTCACCCCCTAGTCAATACCTCGCTCTTTAAGCCAAAGATTTTTTAGTACTTTTATAAAAGCTATTTATTCTAATTAACGGCCTTTGTGATTAAGGGGTCATTTTAAAAAATTGGAACAAAGTTCGAACTTTAGCTTAAAGAGCAAGGAATTTACTAGGGGGCGAACCCTCTAATATATGTATTAAAAATATGTGAATATAGAAGGTCGTTACCTAAGTTAATTCGTAAGTTAGGTATATTTATTACTAATAAAACCGTTCGTAAATAAAATTAAACAAGTTTCGAGAAAGCCATTTAACCAAATAAAAGTAAAATTAATGCTCAAATTTTTTTTAATTATTCATGTACGGTGAGCCAAAATCAAAACCTGCATTAATTCAAAAACATTCAAAAATTAAATAAAATAAAACAAGTTTTTTAACAGAAAGTAAGGAACGACGTTAAAACTTAAAACGAACAGAACTTATTCCGTATATGAAAGGGGCTGTCCCCTCCTCAAGGCCTCGCTCATTAGGCTAAAGTTTGACTTTCTCACAACTCTATTTTTTTAAACAATTTATATTTACTTTACACTACTATATAGATTTATTCTATATGGAAGAAGTACTAATTATTATCCTTGGATCCATGGTATTCAACTAGAAAGTGGATATCTCCAGAGACATAGTTATGTTCAATATCTTGGTGTCCAAGTTGACGAGTGTCTTCTGTTTAAACCTCATATTGAATCACTGTGTACAAAAATTGCCAGGAATGTTGGAATGCTGCGGAAACTGAAACATTTTTTCCCTCCTAAAATTTTAAGAATGCTGTATTTCTCGCTAGTTCATCCGTATTTGTTATATTGTGTGAGTGTTTGGTCAGCGACATTTATTACTTATCTACTGCCACTGAGGGTTCTACAAAATAATGCTGTTTGTGTTTTATCTGGAATGCGAGGTTCTGACTCGGTTCGAAGGCAATACGACGGTATTAAGATTATGCCACTTTTTGGCCTAGTTAAGTTTTACACGGCATTATTCATGTTTAAAAGTTTTAATAACCTACTACCTGCATGTTTCTCGATTGCATTTACCGAAGCTAAACATAGGTATGAGACAAGAAATGCCCATTCAATACGAACCCTGTTCCCTGTAACAACAAGGTCTACATTTTCTATCCGTTTTTATGGCCCGGCTGTCTGGAACAAACTTCCCGAGGAGGTAAAAAATAAGACAGATCTGGATGAATTTCGAAATTCCCTCAGAGTAAGCTGTTTTTATCAATATGGAAGATTTTAGTGGTTGTGTGTAGAGAATGATTGGTTGAATGTTGTTGGTGAGATGATTGTTTGGGTTTTGAATGGATGAGTGATTTATTTCCCTTTTTTTATTTATTTTTTTTCTCCTCTCTTTTTGTGAATGTTGTGTGTTGTGTTGCGTTGTTTGCGTGGATGATTCTCATGTTCCCACTTTTTTGTTGGAGGGGTGGGAGAGGGAGGCGAGAGAAGATATTTATTTGTTTTTGGGTTGCACCCTTTTTGGGTTATATTAGGGTCCGAGGAAATAAATGATAATAATAGAAAATATTATATATATTTTTTTAAGTGTTTTTCTTTTTTTTTTCGGGTTTTGTCCGGCATGCAGTAATGCATTGGATTGTGTTTTTTTAAATGAGATGTTTGTTTATTTATTTATTGTAACCCGTTTGTAAATAAAAAAAAATATATATATTTACTTCAATTTAACTTTAGTTTTATAAAGCTTTGAAAAGACAAAGCTAAATTCAAGAATTCAGCCAATGTTATAAATCAACTTTAAATATCTATTGAAAATACTTTAAGTTAAACCTTCAAATACTTCATTTAAAACGTCAATTTAATAATACCTTTGTTCAAAAAGACAAAGTTAGAGGAATAAGTACTAGAATGTAGTTTATATTAAAAATCAGATTTAATCATCAAAAATATTCCAATTTAAAATAGCCTTTAAAAAACTTTACAACTATAGGACATACATTTGATCGCATAGTATCGCTTACCGTAGCACATTAAAAAGAGATTTTTGGGGTATTATTCATCTTTTTATCGTTTGCTATTTCGCAGAACATAACTCGTAATTTATTCACATCTTTTGTGTTCGAAAGTTTATATAGTTTACGCGAATCTAAGGTCTGAAATTGTAATTCTTTACGATGCTTAAGAAAACTAATAAATTTTTGAATCGCCAGCATCAAAGTGCGAATAAAGATTTTGCAATAGAATATGGTGTTTTTTTTATTGGAGAATAGAGACGGGCACTTACACCGGAAAATGTGTTGCTTTTTGAGGGATGGGACAGATAAAAAGGTGAATTATATAACATAGATCTGGGCAAAATCATTGAAATAATTGAGTACACTTCTATACTGTATTACATATAATATTACATGTACTTTATAGATTGCATCTACGTCTTCTAAACGCAAACAATTTGAGCCTTTTCTTGATGTCATGATGTCCAAATGGACCTTAAATAAGAAGCGGTGCCTTTGTAAAACTACCTATTTTTTATTAGAACTTTAACTTTTGTCTCGGCTTGTCTTTTATCAGTATGAAAGACATATCGCTGATTCTTTGTTTCTTTCAATTGTTCAGGTGGTGGGACGAAAACCTTTTCTTTGGGCTTGGCTTGTATTTTATCGTTATCAAAGACATATCGCCAAACCATTGTTTCTTATAATGGTTCGCGTGGTGGGATAAAAACTTCTTTTTCTTCCAACGATTTATCAAGTCATATTTTTGATCTTCAAAGGTATGGTAGGCATTGATGACCTTATCCATCTCAAAACCCAATCATTATCGCTATCATTTTCAATTTGTTTGGTTCATTTTATCTCGGCTTATCTTTCGTCATTATGAAATATATATCGCCTAACCTTTGTTTTTTTAACAAAGGTATGGTAGGCATTGATGAGCTGATGCATTTCAAAATCCTAAACCCAATCATCATCGCTATGATTTTTAATTTTGACACGTTTTGATTCTCGCTGTCCAGGTTGATTTTCGTTCATTCGCTGACATGTTTGGTGTCGCATGTCTTTTAGCCTCATGTGTCTTTGCTCTCCATTTTCATTTTTGACTTGCTCACATGTTCGGTGTCGCATGTCTTCTAACCACGTGTGTCTTTGCTCTTTATTTTCATTTTTGACTTCCTCACATGCTCGGTGTTGCATATCTTCTAACTGTGTGTCTTTTTTTTTTTCCTTGTGTATGTGTGTGTGTCTTTGCTCTTCATTTTTATTTTTGACACGCCGCTGCTTTTATTCTAACCGTCTGTGTCTTTGCTCTTCAGTTTTGACTTGCTCACTTCCTCGGTATCGTATGTCTTCTTACCGCGTGTGTCTTTGCTCTTTATTTTTATTGTTAACAAGCTCTAATTGTCGTTTTCGCATATCTTCTTACCGCCCATGTGTTTGCTCTTCATTTTAATTTTTGAGACATTGTTGGATTTTGATTACTTTAGACAATTTAGCAACTGCCTTTGCTTTAGCTGCCCGTACTGGTGTTGTCACAATTGATGGTCAAGGATGTCAATTTTCGTATCTTATTACGTTTGATAGTTCAGATGTCGGTTCCAAAGAATCTTGACGTATATCATGTGCAACTGCAAATTTTTCTTTATTGGGCCTTCCAACAGGCATTGTATTATACAAATAACTGTTGCGTTGGAAACTCAATAATCTTATCTATGCTATGCATAGCATCATATAAGAAAATGTTTATATGATGCCATATATGATGTCATAAGAAATGCTTATGGGATGTACTAACATAGTACATGATGTAATTTGCACAAAACAAAACTTAGGGCTCTTAACGAATTTTGTCAGACTTCTGACCTATCTAGATCGTTTTTTATGCAAGAATATCCCAAGACACCAATTTTCAGAAAAAAATATGGAGCCGTTTTCGAGAACATACATATATACACATGGTGGCCGGCGTTTACCCCCCCCCCCCTTCCTGCCAATCAACCCCCAGAAAATACCCTCTCGTGGAAAATACCCCCCCCCCCCGCGGAAAATACCCCTGTAACATACCCCCCGGTAAATACCCTCCCCCGGGAAAATACCCCCCCCCGTGGAATATAAGGCTTTCAAAATTTAAGAATATTATTTGAGTTTAATTTTTTATTTCTATAGTGGGGAGGAATTTTCGTACTTGTGAGTTATGCACCGCTCACTCAAGCTTATGCTATGTAGAACTCGAGAACAAACCGGTTTCTTCGTTAGTTTTTTTTTCAGCTTAGCGCGAGACAACACAAAGAAAAGTGACAGAATATATAATTTGGGCTATATATTTGAACTTAAGGGGGGGGGTAAAGTATTTGGACAGTTTGAAGTCAGAAAACAATTCTTTCTAGGCATGTCTGTCCACAAAAAATTACAGAAGAATAGCGAGGTATCTGTAAATTTTTTTAACTTTATATATATATATATATATATATATATATATATATATATATATATATATATATATATATATATATATATATATATATATATATATATATATATATATATATATATATATATATATATATATATATATATATATATATATATATATATATATACATAATAAAAAAATCCCAGTATAAAGTAAATATTATGCTTCATTTAAGTGTTTTTTCCAAGTGTTAAGAGTTTTTTTTCCATAACCGTTTTTCTAAGTATTAAGTACTATTATTAGGTTAATGTATTGTTTCAATTAAGTGTTTTATGATGATTGCTGATCAAATTTTATGTTATTTGCGCCTTTCACTTATGTTATTTTACTATGTTCATGGCCGTATATTTGGCTTTAAAATATACTTCTCTATCTATCTATCTAATATGCAGAACACTTGTACCAAACACATTTTGCATACAGATCCTCTATACTTAACACCCCCCCTAATATGCAAATCTATAGCCCAAATTAATTTCTAAAGTAACGAAGAAACTAACATAAAAACTGGTGTGTTCTCGAATTTTACACAGCCTCCCCCCCTACGGAAATAAAAAAATAAAACAAAAAAAAATTCTATGTAGGAGGATCTTTCCATGAAGGAAGTTTTCATGGGGGAAGGTACATTGCTATGAAGGGGACGCCGTACTTCCCAGCATTGTTTAAAAAAAGATAAGAAATTAAATAAAAAAAACAAGTTTTTCAACTGAAATTAAGCAGCAACATCAAAACTTAAAACGAACAGAAAATATTACATATATTATTGGGTTCATCCCCTAGTCAATACCTCGCTCTTTAAGCCAAAGATTTTTTAGTACTTTCATAAGAGCTATTTATTCTAATTAACGGCCTTTGTGATTAAGCGGTCATTTTAAAGAATTAGAACAAAATTCGAACTTTAGCTTAAAGAGTAAGGTATTTCTAGGGGGTGAACCCCCTAATATACGTATTAAAAATATATGAATATAGAAGTTCGGTACGTAAGTTAATTCGTAAGTTACGTATATTCATTACTAATAAAAACATTCGTAAATAAAATTAAACAAGTTTCGAGAAAGCCATTTAACCAAATAAAAGTAAAATTAATAAATTCAAAAAAAAAAAAAAACAAGTTTTTTTTAACTGAAAGTAAGGAGCGACGTAAAAACTTAAAACGAACAGGAATTATTCCATATATGAAAGGGGCTGTCCCCTCCTCAACGCCTCGCTTTTTTACGCTAAAGTTTGACTTTCTCACAACTCCATTTGTTTAAACAATAAAAAACTTTTAAGTTTTAGCGTCGTTCCTTACTTTCAGTTAAAAAAAACTTGTTTTTTTTATTTAATAACTCTTAGACCCCAGTGGGAAGGGAAGTCAAGGTTCGGAAAGGGGCAAACGTGAGATTTTTTCTGTAATATCACCTAAATGGCACGCTTTTATTCTAGTTTCACTTTGATTACAGGGGGTAGGGGGGGATCTGTATACACCCCATAAGTACAGTCTTGTTTCATTTCATATTTCCTTTTCCTTTCTTGTCGGCCTAGCTAAGTTCATATTATAGCAATAGACTCTTTAATCACATGGGATTCCCTTTTTTGATGGGTCTTGTTATCGTAAAGTTTTAATAGCAGATCTGAAAATTTAATAGGATAATTTTATGAAACTTTAAAATGGGGGCAGCCACATGGCAACAAATCATGCAACAATAGGCAAGAGGCAAAAGGAAGGAAATTCTACTAAGGCTAATGCGCCCCCAAACTATATGAATGGATTTTATTTTTAAAGGTGAATATTATCCACAGAGTTACTTCTCTTTAGCAAAATACTTTACTTGCTTTATTATCGAAGAGGATTCTAGTTTTGATGAATAGTGTGAGCTAAGTGTGGGGCAAATTTCCTTGTTCCTAGTTCTCTGAAGTATATCTGCAAAAATGGGTAAAAAAACTTGAATTGAGTATTTAATAGAAAATACCTTCATATGCAATTTTCAAATCATTATATAGCCTAATTTTATAATATTTTGATTGAAAAATTATCTTCTTTGTCTGCATAGAAATCCAAAAGGAAATAAGCAAAAACTCCAAAAACAAAAATGGGAAGAATGAGCCACTTTCCAGATCAATTAATGAGAAAAATCGTCTATACAAAATTGTAATAAAGCATCCTACAGGATTAAATATAATGTGAAATAAAAACTACAAGAATTTGCTGGTAAGGCATTTTAGAGAAATTGAAAGAGTTCATTATGAAAATTAGACTAAAAAAAGTTTTTTTTTCAAATTAAAGTAAGGTTCAACATTAAAACTTAAAACGAACAGAAATTATGCCGCATACTATGGGATCTGTCCCGTCTTCAATCCTCGTTCTGTATGCTAAAGCCTTAAGTTCTGTAAAGATACTTATAACTCAAATTCAACGGCCCCTGTGTTTGAGCAGTCTTTCTTAAAGAGTAATGATAAAAAGTCAAACCTTAGCGTAAAGAGCAAGGGTTGAGGAAGGGGTAGTTCTATGAGATACTTTCTGTTCATTTTGAGCTTTATTGTTGATCCTTACTTTCAGCTGAAAAACTTGTTGTTTTTTTTTCATTTGTTACCAGTTTCCAAATCACGCCAGAAAATCCCCTCCCCCCGTGTAAAATTCCACCTGGAAAATTTCCTCCCCACTGAAAATCCAGCTTGCGGAAAATTCCCCTTGAGGAAGATTTTCGCCAAAAAAACTTATATTTCCGTATATTTCCCAGTTACAAAATATATGTAAACAATGGGTAAATTCCATAACTTGCAGTTCTTTCCCTATGGGCTTTGGGGACCATTTTATCCCCAGAAGTGTCATTACTAAACCTTTCAACTATGCTGAATGAAATGGCTATCTCGAAATTTTTATCAGATATCTTTGGGAAAAAAGGGCCTGGAAGGGTGCTAATTGGGCTGAATTGGGCCTGGTGCTAATTGGGCCTGGAAAAAAGGGCCTGGAAGGGTGCTAATTGCCCTCCATTCCTTTTGGTCACTGAAAAAGGGACTGGAGCTTTCGATTTCCATTCGAATGAGCGTTCTTCTGATCTTCTGACCATTGGTTTGATCCGATCACCCCTAAAATAATAAAATAAACACGCATCCTTGATCTTTCTTCTGGTAAGAAAAATGCAAAATTTTACATCTTTGTAGATAGGAGCTTGAAACCTCTGCAATAGTATCCTCTGATGTGCTGAATCTGATAATGTAGTTAATATTAAGACGGCTTGAATTTTTGCGTGTTTTTCCCCTTTTTTTTGTAAATAAGTGCAAATTTCCTCAGGAGCGTTGTTTTTGATGAGTAACAGTAAACGCAATGTATTTAATATATTTCGAGTCAGCAAAAAAATCGATTCTTTTGATGTATCCATTGTTATTAAATTTTTTTACAGTGTTTGTTACTACTTGGCCGATTCCCTTCGTTCTTATAGTTCGTTATCATACACAGTTTGGTATTTTCGAAATTCGTCTCTCCTAGGAAAACTTGGAATTTGGTATTAGGAAAACATTTGGTAAAAAAAAAAATTGTCGCATCCCGAGGTGCTTTTTGATACAAATGGTAAAGAAGTTAGAGACCCATTAACAGTTATTCAGGTATTAGTGATTATTAAGTATTAGTGATTATTAGTGATTAGACCCATTAACAGGTATTAGTGATTATTTTAAGAGTATTGGAACGTCTTGTGCTTCACCAGAAGTAGATTTCCGTATTTAAGGTTATTATTATGGGCTAGAGTTCGTTCCATACAATTAAACTTATATAAATACCATTTATAAAAAACTAAACCGATCCTTTATGTAGTTAAAAATGAAAGTCCTATTTTGATCCTCGTATGCACGATGATGTTTAGAACATTTGTAATTCAAGTGCTATACGAAAATGTTGTTCTTCACAAAAAAATTGATTTCATTAAAAAAAATGATTTTGTTAATTATAAAAGTTTCTCAATACAGCACTTTTCTTTAAAATGGACCATTAAATAGATCTCTATGATGTTCATGTGCCCCGCTAGCTGTGGAAGAAAAAAACGGAAAGAAAAGAAAATAATGCTGTCGATAAAGAATATTTTGGCACAACCACTGTTTTTGTTTTCAAGCCAATGTATTTTCTTGTTGTTCAAGCCAAGGGACTGTAAGTTTCCTATTTAGGGGTTTCGTACAAGCCGGTTCAAATAGTGTACTTTGTGTTTTGATCTGACACTATTTCTAGGAGAATGGGCTATTGTATTTCTTAGTATGGGGCGTGATCGTCTCTTACTAGGCTGCTAGCTACCGCTGCAACCCTGATATATTCAATATATCCCATTGAACACACAAGTACATTTCTGGCCCGGGTTAGGCTACTCTTGCAGATTAGAATAAAAAATAGTAATTCATTGGGATGTGATGAACTTTCAGGTAAATTGCTGAACAGTACTGCATGAGCAATTTCTGAGCCATTCACGTTTTTATTTTAATTCAGGAAATTGCTAAGATACTCCTTAACAGGTAGAAAATTGTACGTGCAATGCCAGTCAAACAGTTCGTGGTAGCGAACTGTAAGTAAGGAACGACCTGGCTCAATAGTAACCTAAATTCTAGAAAACGGAATTTTGATACCAATAGGTACATCAATAGAATCAAATTTTTATGCTAATTTCAAATATATAAGTTTCATCAAGTTTAATCTTACCCATCAAAAGTTACGCGCCAAAGAAAATTTGCCTTATTTTTAAGAAAAGGGGAAACAACCCCTAAAAGTCATAGCACTTTAATGAAAATCACACCATCAGATTCAGCGTATCAGAGAACCCTACTATAGAAGTTTCAAGCTTATATCTCTAAAAATGTGGAATTTCGTATAATTTGCCAGAAGAAAGATCACCGATGCGTTTATTTGTTTGTTTTTTTTTTTCCAGGAGTGATCGTAGCGATTCAGTATTCCTGGAGTGTCGTGAGAGGGCTCATTATACGAAAATTAAAAGTTCTAGTGCCCTTTTTAAGCGACCGAAAAATAGGAGGGCAATTTGGCCCCCTCCCACGCTCATTTTTTCGCGAAATCACCCAATCAAAATTTTGAAGTATCCATTTTGTTCCAAATAGTCATAAATATAATAAATATGTCTTTGAGGATGACTTAATCCCCCATAGTTCGGGGGAAGGGCTGTAAGTTATGAACTTTGCCCATTGTTTACATATAGTATTGGTTAATGGGAAGTATACAGACGTTTTCAGGAGGGATTTTTTCTGGCGAGGGGGGTGGATTCAGAGGAGGGGGTTACGGGGGAGGATCTTTCCATGGAGGGTGTTTCCTTGGGGGAAAGGACATTTCTATGAAGGGGGGCGCCAGATTTCCCAGCATTATTTAAAAAAAGGATAAGCAATTAAATAAAAAAAAAAATTTTTTTTCAACTGTAAGGAGCAACATTAAAACTTAAAACGAACAGAAATTATTACGTATATGAGAAGGTTCGCCCCCTAGTTAATGCCTCGCTTTTTATGCTAAAGTTTTTGTTTTAGTACTTTCAAAAGAGCTAACTATTCTAATTAACCGGCCTTTCGATTCAGGGGTTAGTGATTTGAGCAAAATTCGAAGTTTAGCGTAAAGAGTGAGGTATTGACGAGGGGGCAAACTACCTAATATACGTAATAAAAACATGCGAATATAGAAGTTCGTTGCGTAATTTAATCCGTAAGTTACGCCAGAACAAAATTTCGAGAAAACCATTTAGCCAAAAAAAAGGAAAAATCAATATGCAAATTTCGTTTTAATTATTCATGTATGGTGACCCGAAATCAAAGCTGCATTAATTCAAGAACGTTCAGAAATTAAATTTAAAAAACAAGTTTTTTTAACTGAAAGTAAGGAGCGGCATTAAAACATAAAACGAAAAGAAAATATTACGTATATGAAAGGGGCTGTCTTCTCCTCAGCACCTTGCTCTTTACGCTAAAGTTTCACTCTGCCTCACAACTTTATTTTTTTAAACAATAAAAAGCTTTAGCGTAAAGAGTGAGGCGTTGAGGAGGGGATAGCCCCCTTCATATACGGAATAATTTCTGTTCCTTTTAAGTTTTAATGTCGCTCCTTGCTTTCAATTAAAAAAACTTGTTTTTTTTTATATTTCATACATAAAAAGAAGACATAAGTGATTGTCGACATTTGGCAGTTTCATCACCATTATCTAAAGGACTGAAAAAAAAATAAAGTAAGGATTTATAATTATTAAGCCTTTTTTTTTTTACCAAATATCAGTTCAAATTTAGGGCAGGTCATTAGGTCAACACAGGTCACACGCAGTTGCAGCTCTTTAATTAGAAATACATGATCCTTTAGATAGTAATTTCTATCATGTTAAAAAAGGCATTTGACACTTTGAATTATGAAATTCTTGCAGATAAAATTGAAATTCGGATATAAGAGGGAAAGAATTCGAAATAATAAAAGCAAGGTGAAATTCAAAATTCGAAACATATGTGCTGAATTATATCTCATTGGTTTTTCACAAGAAACAACAACTATTGGTACCAGTGGGTTCATCAGTTGTCCCTATTACAACTGACAAGTATATCCAACGATACCCCTACTGTAAAGAGGGGACTTTAAGGGTAAGATTCTTTCCAATTTCTACTAATATCCAACAATCCTGTAGCTACTTAGTATCTGCTTGCTTCCTGCTCTTTGCTTGGTTTCTCCATTCAGCTGTGCTTTGCTCATATTGCTTCTTTGAAATGTCTACCAGGAGCCAATCTGCTGCTGCTACTGCTACTTCTAGGCCTGCTAACCCAAGTAATCCTCCCATTGCTACTCCTGAGATTCAGACAGATATTACTAATTTGAAGAAGATTGCAAAGTTCATTGAAGAAAATGTCTTTAAATCCCTGCTTACTACTGTTACAAAGAGCATTCAGTCACAAGTTCAATCCCTTGGTCTGCCTAAGAAAGGTGACAAAGTTGACCTTAATTTGGCAGTAAAGGACCTGATGTCAGGCTCCATCCAGGAAGACATTAAACAGACTGTCAGTACACAGCTTCAAGCAAGGGACTTTTCTGATAAAATTGCAGACATTGAAAAAAACTTGCTGCTCAAACTGATCAACATAAGCACCAAGAATTAAAAAATCAACTCATTGCATTTAGATCACCTGAGGATATTAAATTTGACAATCCTGAACCTATGTTTTTGTCTCTTTGCCAAGATAAGTTTCCTGGCATTCGTCTTTTGAACAGTGACATTGTGCTTTTGAAACGTGTTGGAAAACATGTTGGTAACAAAAATTGGCCAGTTATTATTGAGTTCTGCAACCTGAGAGAAGGTTTCTTGCTTCTTAAAAACAACAAGGACCTGAAACGATCTGGTGTGGTCATTAATGACACTTTGACTAAACATAGGCTTGCCTTACTTTCACAAGCTAAAGCTTATTGTGGCAGGAATAATGCATGGGCTGTGAATGGTGATATTTTTGTTAAAAGTGGAAGTAGGGTACTCAAAATATCATCCATTGGTGACATTAATGCCCTTCCTGTTTTGCAAGAATCTTTTGCCAGTATTGTTTCAGAATGACTAGTGCTGCTTAACATAACTCTTCTCTTTACAACAAAATTTCATCTGCTTAGTTATTTTTTTGCCAACTTTTCTTTTTTTCTCTTTGACTTGTTCTTTTTCCCTTGTCATCAAAATTATTACATGAAGTTTGTTTTTTTAACTTATTTTCCATGCTGTATTCTTCCTGTCCACACTAATTTAGCTTTATCTGTTTCACCTCTTTTCCTAATATTGGATAATGAAAATAGATGATACTAAAGATTTTTTTTCTTTCCTAAGTAAACTTTTTCTTCTAGATTCAGTCTGTTTCGATTCACGTTTTGTTTCTAGTGATGATAGTGAAAATGATCCTCTGTTAAAATCTCTTCATCGGTCTGATTGTTGTTACCATTCTTATCAACATTACTTTGAAAAAGTGCTGCCCTCAATGTCTTCTGTTAAAAACTTTAGTGTGTTTACTTTGAATGTGCAAGGTTTAAGGTACAAATGGGATAATGTTCTGCAATATATTGGTGGTATCAATTGCCCTTATGATGTAGTAGGTCTCACAGAGACCTGGCTGTCTTCAAATGATGGTATGTCTGTGTATGACATACTAAGGTTTACTCCATACCACTCAACTAGATCTCAAACTAAGTACTCTGATGGTATATCCCTTTTTGTCTGAATTAATCTTAATGTTGTGAGACGTACAGATCTTGAGAAGATTTTTGATCCAGTCGTAAATAATAGAACTGTGTATGTGCTTTGATTGTTGACCTGTCATGTGATATGGTAAGTTGTGAAACTATTTGCTTATTTTATAAGCCTCCAGCTTTCCCAATTGCGAAACTTTCTGAATTAATTGATGAAATGTACTCAGTTGATAAGCTTGCCTCAAGATATACTTTTACGCTTGGAGACTTTAACTGCAATTTATTCAAAATTGGGTGTGATAATGAGTCTGACCGTTTTTTTCAATCTATTTCTTCCTCTGGCCTTCTTCCTTGCATTTTCTTTCCTACTCGTGTTGATCCAGTCAGATCTTCTACAACTCTGATTGACAACATTTTTCTGTCTTCTAAAAATGATATTAAATTTTCCTCTGGTATTATTTTCTCTGATCTTTCTGACCAGTTTCCAATTTATTGTTCTGTTCCCAAAATAAAAATGCTGAGCCAAGAGGATACCAGAGGTGAGTCTTATTTAAGAATTTATAGTCAGAGCAATGTTCATAACATTATGTCTGATCTTAGTGCTAGTGATTGGTGTTCAGTAATGAATTCTGATGATGTTAATAGGGCTTCAGCCTTATTAATAAGTCGACTGACAACACTAATTGAAAAAAGTTTTCCCCTTGTAAAATCTTCAAGTAAATATAAACCCAAGATGCCTTGGATGTCTCCTAGTCTTGTGAGATCAACAATTCAGAAGTCAAAGCTTTTTAAGCTGGCTTGCAAAAGCCTTGATCCTGATGATTTATCAAATTATAAGCATTATAAGAATGTATTAACATCAACAATTAGACTAGCTAAGAAAAATTATTTTTTGTTTTTTAAGATTCAGGAATGCAAAGGTAATTTATAGACAGTTCGGAGTGTAGTTTATACAGATTTATCTCTTAGGAAACAAAAAAAGAAACGGCCCACCGCAGTCAATACAGCAAGTAATTCAAACGTTCACAAAACGGCTCCATAAAGTTCCTTCAGATTTTGTTTTACAGCACTAGCAAATTTTAAGACCCCCTTTTAGCCCATACAAGGTAAATTTTCACCAACTGAGAGAAGTATTTTCTAACTCCTTGTACAAGCATAGACATCTGTGATTTTATTTCTTCTTTAAGTAGCAGTAACACAGCTGATGCGCTTGGACTAACAAACCATGTACTTAAGTCTGTTTCTTCTTATGTTGTTGAACCTCTTACCCATATTTTTAATCTATCTATTTCAAAAGGTGTATACCCTGATTTGTTTAAAATTGCAAAAGTAATCCCTCTTTTTAAGAAGGGTGACCCCAGCTTAGTGTCAAATTATAGACCTATATCAATTCTCCCAATTTTCTCGAAATTACTTGAAAAAGTTGTGCATAAGAGGCTTTTTTCATTCCTGTTTACTGGTACTTCAATTGGAATTGGTTCTGTTCTGTCTGATCATCAGTAAGGCTTCCAACCTAAACTCTCTACTGCATGTGCACTAGTTGACGTTAAAGAATTCGTGCGTGTTAACATAGACAAGGGTTGTTGTGTTCTAGGACTATTTCTTGATTTTTATAAAGCTTTCAACATGGTAGATCACTTTGTCATACTGGGAAAACTGTCTCTACTTGGAGTTCGGGGAATTGCCTTTGAATGGTTTAAATCTTACCTGTCTAATAGATCTCAGTTTGTGTGTTATGATGGGAAATGTTCTGATCAAGCTTTGGTTTCCAAAGGGGTACCTCAAGGCTCAGTTTTGGGACCACTCCTCTTTCTAATTTATATTAATGACCTTCCTCCATCTCCCAACCTTGATACCTACACTGTTATGTTTGTAGACGAGAGTAATTTTTTCGTGGTTTCCAATGATCTGCCCTCTGCTGTTGCTAAGGCTCAGCTTCTGCTCAACCATGTGCGTGATTGGTGTGAGCAGAACGGGATGCTGTTGAATAGCTCTAAGAGTAGTATTATTCATTTTCGAACCCCATACCACATGTCTGAACCTTCCCCAACAATCTTTGTTTTTTATGGTACTGATATAATTCCCCAGTGCTCTTGTGTTAAACTTCTTGGTGTACATGTTGATTGTTTTCTTTCTTTCAAAACTCATATTTCCTATACAAATTCTATAATTTCTCGTCAAGTGTCTATGCTTCATCGTGCCAATCAATTTCTTCCTCCCGATGTAATGCTTTCTCTTTACTATGCATTTGTCCTTCCTTATCTTTCTTATTGCTGCACTGTGTGGGGCAATACTAACTATACTTCCCTTCGGCAACTCCGAACAGCACAGAATAGAGCGGTGAAGGCAACTTTTCGCCTACCCCGACTCTATCCTACAGCTGATCTTTACAGTGATACAGGTCTAGATGCCTTAGATGTGGTTATCAAGAAGCAGAACCTAAAACTAGCTCGTCGAGTCTTCAATTTCTCGCTTCCTCCAAACATCTTATCCTACTTTGTTCTAGCATCAACATATAAGTGCCAGACTTTGCTTAGGAGCTCTGTTCACCAGTTTCAACTGTCTAAAAGGGTATCCTCAGCAGCTCAGAGATCACCAATTTATAGAGCAATTGCTCTTTGGAACTCTATTCCAAATGAACTTTCCCTTATCAAAAATTCTTCTTCCCTTTGCAGAAAAATATTCTCTAAGGCTTGAAGTAATTTTTTTTTTTTTTTTTATTCATTTTGGTTTATCTATTTATTCCGCTTTACTTTATATAGTTTTTTTTTCTTTTCTCCTCTCTCAATATGTTGAATGAGATTCGAACCCCGCTGTTTAATAGTATTATTATTGGTTTGGATTTTTAATAAATTAAAGGACATTTTCAGTTCAGATAAATTTAAGTCAAAGGTTATTGTGTCGCAGTTTTTTTTTTTTTTTTCTCGCTTTGTGTTTATATTTTGAGATATGATTGTATTTTTTTTTTATTCCCTGATTTGTTTTGTTTGGATTTTATGATTGTTACGAGGTCCTATACAAGCTCTGCTTCTTGGGACCTCTAGCGCTTAAGTGTATTTATGTATTTATTGTAGTATTTAATAAATTGAATTGAATTGAAGGTCTGTCACCGTAAAATTGCAGTAGACTTTGATCGGATGTTCGTCAAATTAAAAAAAAAAACAACCTTGATGATATTGGTGTCCCTCAAGGCTCAATATTTAGTCCACTTTTATTTTTGGAATAGTCCACTTTTATTTTTAGTACACTTTTATTTTTGGAACTACAAAGTTTTGGTAGTTATTTTCATGACAAATCTTTGCTAATGCTAAAAACTCCTTCAGCTCCTAGGCGTTCTATAATATATCGAATTTCTTCTGTTAGTTCTGAAAGGTCTAGATTATCCCTTAGGTACCAATTACCGTTTATCTCTGTTAGAGGTAAGTATTCATCTATATTGCTTAAAAATTTCATTGTTTCATTTCTGTTGTTCGATGGTTTTTTTTCCAATAATTGAGTAGCAAATATTTGAAATTAAATTTATGGTCTTTAATCGTTCGAAATACTCTTTTTACACAAAATCTCTAGTCAAGAGCTTTAAGTTGGGAACATAAAATCAGTGGATTCCGTTCATATCCAGTGTTTTCATATCTTCTTATGTCATTTAAAAAGCATATAGATCTCTTAATGATTAAACTCTCACATAATTTTAGACGCATGCATCTTTCGAATAATGTTTTTCCATTTTCAGTTTTAAAAACAATTTACCATTCTTTAGTTGCTTCTTATTTGAATCATTGTTTAATTATTTATTTTAATAATTTTTGGGCGCACATGAAACCGCTGTAGATTCTTCAAAAAAAGAACTGAGAATTTTTTGAGATTTTGTAAATCGACCAGAAACGCAAATTCAAAAACACATCAGAAACTCAAAGGTCGTTTTGCGTCTTGATTTTGTTAGATTTGGAACATATCAGAGAAGTTAATATTTTGACATGACATAAAAAGGCAATCAGCAGATAAACTGAGTTTATCTGCTGATGACGGTCGCCATGTATGTGATCGAAATATCCAGAATTTTTATCATTGTTTTAATTGGCTAATAAAAAGATTTATCCCTATTTGAACTGTTGTTTATTACACTATTTCTAGTTGGACCACTCCCCTGTATATCCGATAGGCTTTTATTTTTTTAGCTTTACTATTAAATTTTGGCAACTTTAGAAAACTTTTATGTAGACTTATTCGCCTCTGCTACTACTGCATTCAGCGCAACTAGTTCAGACTATGGCTATTGTAAAGGAAAAAACAAAGATCAGTTTCAAATGTTTTTCAAAGTGGTACGTGTAGTTGTGATTGAGCAGTGGTGATAGACCCCTACTACATGACAAATCTTTGCTAATGTTACAACCTCCTTCAGCTCCTAGGCGTTCAAGAATATATCGAATTTCTTCTGTTAGTTCTGAAAGGTCTAGATTATCCCTTAGGTACCAATTACCGTTTACTTCAATAAATGTAAGTTGAAAGATAGGTTTCCAATTGAGTCATCGGGGCAATCTTAACAGAAGTTGAGGGAAAAAATGTTTTTCCCTCAACTGCCTTTTCCCTCGATTGCCTTTTTATGGAACACGAGTACAGAGATACATTATTTTTGTTTTTGTGGTGTACCCCCTTGCCCCACTTGCCGAGCATTTTTCTAGCTCTTTATATTTTATGGTTTATTTTTTTATTAACCAATTTTTTTTTTCATGATTATTATGAGGAGATTACTATCTGCCTTTGTCAGTATACCCAACTTCATGAGCCGTGCTTTCCATTGGTGGTGATTTTTTTTTATTGTATTAAGTTACTTAGATAAAGCAGTTAAACAGTCAAACAGCTTGGTAGTAGCGGAAGTCACGTTTTAAAAAAAGAAACGTGAGTGAAAAATCAGCAAAAATAAGCTAAAAGCTTTTGGCTCCAAACAACTTGAGAAACTGTAGCTTTCCTTTGAAGGTGTAGGATTTTTACAAACGAAATGCATTGCCAAATTTACCTAGTTACTTCTGCTTGTTTGTTTTCACGATTTAATTTGGCAAATCAGACGAAAACAGTGTAGCTTCCCTAAAAATATCACAATTCCGAAACAGCCAAAAGATAAATTTTAGAAAGCCACGAGTTTTAGATATGAATGGACCTAAGATGGTCCTGTGGTTCTGATGTTGTTGGTGAGAATGTCCTGTGAAATAGTTTTTTTTATTATCTTGATGTCCTTTGTACTTCAAGATGTCGGTCAGTATTTTCCAAGAATACTTTTCAGTCCCCAGTTGGGTTGTATTTCAAGTACAAGTGGGTTATAGGAACTAAAAATTGGAAAATAGAGCTGTGTTTCGGTTAAAGTAGTTAAGTAATAGTGTGCTAGAAGAAATTAAAGTATTTACTTCCAAGTTATATTTTAAAGCTTCTATGTAATTCTTCTCTACAACGTCAGCATCAGTAATTGCTCAGTCGTTCGGTTGAGCACCCTTACTTCACTATAGAAATCTCTGCCTTTTCGTAAAAAGCAAAGCCCTTAGAATAACATAGACCCCAAAATAATACTAGGTACTTGTGTATTATCCGGAACACACTCAAGAAGTAAAGTTAGGTTCATCATAATGAAATATACCAAAATATGAAGATAATATAAAACTTTAGTTACAAAAATATGAAAACTACAACAGAGAATTATGGAAAGCAGGCTGCCCAGAACCCATTGTATTAAATACCAAACCTAAACATCTCTATATATTAAATATTTAATTAAAATATACCTCTATCGGAAAAAATAAGCTAATTAGCCCCGAATGTCAGAATAAAACCTGTTTTTCTCAGACCAAACAAAGCAGACTTCTTGAGTGTGTACTGGATAATACACAAGTACCTAATACTATTTTGAGCCAACTCCAACAGCTCATTCTTGTTGATAGAATGCACCTTAGAAGATCAAAAGAACAATAGAATACGCAAGGGTAAATTAAATCGCAATTCGGGAAAATATTCTGTCCATCGAGCATCTGAATCGGATGCAGTGAGTTTTTTTGCGTTTTCAGAAATAATTAGAAAACGGAACTTTTTGGCATAAAAACTTCGTATCTTTTTAGCCTTAGACATCATATTAGCTCTAAATGCCTTCATTGTATACAGAACGGCTTGTTAATAACTGTAAGAAAATAAAAAAAAGTTGTTTTTTCATTCTGCTTTAAAATTTACGTTTTGTAATATATCGTCACTTGCATTTCTGCAGATAAAATTGTCTTCAGTGTTTTAATTTATACTCATAGTTGAGTTAAGTAATTAAATTTATTTGGTGAAAAGTCATGGAAAATTGTTGGAATGGAATAGAGTTATCCCTTAGCTTTCCGTATACTGGAGAAATTGTTATTTAAAAGTTTAGTGGCATTCACCTGAAGGAAGGTTAAAAGCCTATTGGTATCTTTTTACGGGTTATCCTACAGGTAAATGTTATGCTAAGGAAAAATGTTATAGTATGAGAAATAATGAAAAAAATATGACGCCATACACAATGTATGACGTCATTGCAATACTATCATGCATTTTTTGCACTTTAAATTGATATGAATGTGATGTCATTCCCATGAACAATGTTTTTTTTTTCAATTAATACTACAATATAGTTAACCGGAGGATGCACGTCCTGTCCATGACCCACCAAAATGATGTCATGCCCCCCCCCGGTGATGCCTGCGTCCCACGTTGGGAACTATGGGTGTTCCAAGATTAACCAATTTTGAATAATATTGAAGGATTGGAGGTTTAACCTTTGAATGAAAATATTCGGATATTTTAGAAATTTTAACGGTGTTTATGGCGCTTATTATGCTCTTTAACTGCACTATAAAAGTCAGGGTTGCCACCAGCTAGAGAAAAAAAATCCAAGGCAATCCTATTGCCCAAGGGAAGAAAAATATCCATGGAAACATGGATAAATCTATGGTGGTGGATACCCTGAAAAAAGACTCACTTGAAAGACTTGCCACAAAAAAAAAATGTTTTTAACACTTTTAAAAAAGATCGCTTTTCTAATTAAACAGACCTTGTGTTTCAGGAGTCGTTCTTACAAAATTGGGACAAACTTTAGCTTAAAGAGCAAGTTATTAAGGAGGGGGCAATCCTTTAATATACGAAATAATTTCTTTTCGTTTTGAGTTTTAATGTTGAGTTTGAGTTCTAATTGTTTTTTATCGCTCCAGAAATCCCACTTTCCGAGGAAAATATTTCCTGGAAATCAAAATAGGCAGAAAATATCCCTTGGACAATTCCCCCGCAACATCCCCACATGCAACAGTGAATAGGCAAAGACAAAGTAAAACAAATAAAAAGAATTTCGTATAGGAATTCTGCCAAATCTCCCTAGTGCAAAATTTCCCCTGGAAACTTCACCACCGGAAATTACCCTCCACACGGGAAATTGTCCTCATGGAAACCCATCCCAAGCGCAAAATCCCCCTCCCCCCAAATATGTCTGCATGCTTCAAAATAACAAATACTATATGTAAACAATGGGCAAATTATTTAAATACCTATACCCAGGGGCTGGGAGGGGTATGTTATTTCTAAAGGTATAATTTTGGATTTTCAACTATGCTAAACAAAATGAATATCTAAAAATTTTTATCGGAAGATTTTTGGGGAAAAGGGGAGTGGGAGGGGCTAGTTGCCCTCCAATCTCTTTAATCACTTAAAAAGCGCATTAGGACTTTCAATTTCCATTTAAATGGGCGCACTCCCGATATTCCAGGATAACTTGTTGGATACGCTCACCCTTGGGAAAAAGGAAAAAAATAGATAAAAAAAATAAAGATGCATCCGTGATCTTTTTTCTAACGAAAAAAAAAAATTCCACATTTTTGCAGACAGGAGCTTGAAACCTTTACACTATAAGGTTTTCTGATATGCTGAATCTGATGGTGTAATTTTCATTGCGATTCCTTGACATTTAGAGGGTGTTTCCCCCCTTTTTAGAAAATGAGGCAAATTTTCTCAGGCTTGTATCCTTTTATGGTTACAACTAAACTTGACGAGTCTTGTATATTTGGAATTAGCATAATAAGTCGATTCTTGTGATATATTTATTGGTATTAAAATTCCGCTTTTTACAGTTTCGGTGATTAGAGAGCCGTATCGCTCCTAGCTGACAGTTCGTTACCACGAACTGTTTGAAAAAAGCGAAAACATTTAAAACGTATTTTGTTTTCAGAAAAGTGCAAATTATGCTATGGTCTCTAGAAGGCACGGGGGCGCCTCCTCTTAGTTTCTGCTCGTTTTGAGTTTGACAGTTGTTATTAATTGCAATTTTTGTTCGTTTTGGGTCTTATTGACAACCAGCATGACTATAGTGCCTTATGATTTAATTTTGAAGCAACAAAATCTTTCCGTGACAGTTTCTACTTTATTTCCTATTTTAGTCCTAAGATATCCCACCTGGAATCTAAGAAACCTGGTCTATTTTGACGACCTGGATGTACTTCAGATATTTTGATTTAGTTCAATAGTTGCTGCAATAGTAATTGAAGTAGTAGCCAAAGTGGTATTAATATTGGTAGCCCTGTGAGTTTCAGCTTAAAAATTTTGCTGTTGCTGGTATATTGCTAATACCCCCCCTTTATAACCCAAATGTAGATAATATGTTTTGATTAAATTCTACACCGCCCTTACCACTTCCTGATTGGCCTTAGTAATAGTAGTGCTACGTTTGATAGTGCAGCATACCCCTCAACGAGCCTTGAAAGTTTCAGCCTAATAATCTAAGTTGTTCTTGAGATACTGCTGATTTTGACAGCCTGCATACATTGTTTTTAACGCTTTTAAATTGAAATTTTCAAAGGGTGGGACAAATTTTTTCCATGAAAATAAAAAATGGGTATAGTATGGCCTGTCTTTTTATACCTGTCTTTGGCCAGTTCGGTATAAAACAGCAGACTCTGTTAAATTCTATACTGATAAAACAAATTGGTGTATTACAAGGTGATCTGCACCAAACCAAGCAAATAAAAATATAATAGACCCTTGAGGGAAACAAAAGTTAACACGGAATTCATCTTGAAGCTTATTGTCAATACCGATGAACATTACAGATAAATAAGTATCAAACCAATGGTAAATGTTTTCTCGTATCCCTATGTGTTCCATTTTGGAGAGTAGGATAGTATGTGATATGCTGTCGAACGCTTTTCTGAGATCAAGGAAAATTTCAGCTGGAATTCTACCCTCATCAAGTGGCTTGTGAATGAACTCCAGCAAGGCCCTGCAAGCATGTTCTGTTGAGTGTTCATGGTGGAAACCAAACTGATTATAATGGAAAAATTGTTTGTTTTTTTTTAACAAGAAAATGCTGTTGCTTATGCTGTTGCTGGTATATTGCTAATACCCCCCATTATAACCCAAATGTAGATAATATGTTTTGATTAAATTCTACACCGCCCTTTACCGCTTCCTGATTGGCCTTAGTAATAGTAGTGCTACGTTTGATAGTGCAGCATACCCCTCAACGTGCCTTGAAAGTTTCAGCCTAATAATCTAAGTTGTTCTTGAGATACTGCTGATTTTGACAGCCTGCATACACATAGTGTTTTTCATTTAAATTTAACATACCTGTCAACCTTTCTTGAAAATTTCTTCTTAATATCCTTAGCCTCAGTAGTAGTATTTCCTCTCAACAAACACCAAAAGTTTCAACTTTATTCTCTAAGGTGTTTTAGCATATAGCTGCTACGCCTTTTTAATAACCTGCATCCGCATAGCGTGTTTCAATAGCTCAACATCCTCCTCAAAATTCCCCGAAATTTTCACTGTAATACCCTAAGCGTCAGTAGTACCAGTAGTAATCATCGTGGTAGTCGTTTTTTTATTCAAAAATAAACTATAATATTGTAAAATACACCAAGTCCTTTTCTGATATATATTTTTAAATTCTTCTTATCTTTCTTTTATCCTGTAGTATTCGGTTCATGCTCAAATATCCTGGATACAACTCCTTCCCTCCTTTTCTTTTCCTTTTCATTTTCTAGAAAACAAATTTGTTATCTTGATGTCTCACATAATTTTCGTACATTTCCTTTCGCTACTCTATCTTTTCTGATATTTTCGGACTATCTTTTTTTAACATTAGCTTCATTTTTTCCTCTCTGTTTTTCTCGCTGCTTCTGTCGTACTTCGAATCTTATATGCTCTTGATATTTAGCGTAGGTTACTTTCAGTTCACAGAAGGTTAGCGTAGGGAGCACCATGTGCAATTTTTCAATAATTTTGCCAAAGGGTGTGTTCATGCTTGTTTTTAACGTCTTAAATACCTCAAAAACTTCTGAGTTTTTCTTCAAAATCTCATCTATAATCTTTTCAGCCCAAATTCGCTCGACTTGTTTTGTGACCCAATCTGCGGCTCGTTCTGGAATCGCCGCTGGTATGTGACTAGGATCAGTTCCGTCACGTAGCATCATCCTCTTTATACATTCTTCTTCGTTTTTTGTTATTGTAGCTGAGAGCAGCTTTGGCTGACAATAATATTGCCAAAAACTTATCCACTCGATCAATTCTACCTCGTCATAAGTCTCTTCTTTGATATTTCGTAGTTTCTCTCTCACACTTTTTAGCACCTGTTCCCATCCAATTATATACCAACCAGGGGCGCCGAAGTCTGTTGTACACAACCATTCGCGTTTTTTGCTCAGCATGGTTTCCAGTTCTGACTTCCAATTTGACTCACCATCGGTCCCATTACAACCTTGTGATGCAGCTATCTTCACCTCTTTTAATAAATATTTGTAGATTTCATCTCCCAATATGTTTGCAACAGTTTCGCTTCCCCATGGAATCTCTCGCTTAACTTTTGTTAATTTAACCATTTTTAAATATTATCTTATTTACATAAGCATGCTACTTTCAATATTAAGGATTTTTTCTTGTACTTGTGTTCCTAACTAAAATATTGCTTGTTTAAATTTGAATATTATCATCCGCATCACAATAAAAGAAGTGTGTGTGAATTAATAGTAAGTTTTTTTTGCATCTGCTGGACTATGAGAAAATTGAAAACTAAAACATAAAAATCTGATAAAACAATATTTGGTAGGCTCTTTTTCATGACGTTATAATGTTAATAAAAAATGACGCTATTTCCATCAGTGATTGGTCTAATGGTATTTTTATGAAATTACGAAGCTAAAGAAGCTGTAAAAGGGCTCATTTAAAAGAAAATTGCAATATTTAATGACTTATGTAAGTTTTTGACAAACAACTGCATCTTCATATACAAGATGACGTTACAAACGTATCTTTTGCCAAAATAATATAACATAGGTATTTTTTGGAAATTGGCTAATCTGGGATATGACGCCATACTTAAGTGACTGCTACCTGATTCCCTGGGGTTTTCTTTTCCTCTTCGGTTCATAGGAGGGGAGCATAGATGACTCAATATCTGCAAAGTCTTTCCTACTCTGAAACTATACCAGGGTTCAAACAAAACATAACCTAACCTAGGTACCTTCACCCCCTAAACCCCAAAAAACTTAAAGTTTAAATATAGTTCCCGGAGTGAGAAACCATTTGTTTATTCAGCGTCAGGTAGGAATAACCGGGTAATGCCTATCTGATCTTTGTTTTTCTCGAGTGGCTGTCTCTCGTGTTTCCCAGCTAATCGAACAGTACCCATTAATTTGTCAATAGGATTACAGGCTTTTTCACTTGTTTACATGGCTAACGTTGAAATATATTAGTACTGTCTAGTTGATAATTAATCTTATCTTGATCATTTTATTTTATATCCTGTTTTAAAGCGCTTTATTAGTTTCTGTGATAGTTAAGTGTGCTCAACCGTTTTTTATTATTATTAAATAAAAAAAAACAAGTTTTTTTTAAATGAAAGTAAGGAACGACGTTAAAACTTAAAATGAACAGAAATTAATCTGTATATGAAAGGGGCTGTCCCCTCCTCAACGCCTCGCTCTTTACGCT
This sequence comes from Artemia sp. Qi Xiang Cuo, assembly GCF_049724085.1. Lineage (NCBI taxonomy): Eukaryota > Metazoa > Arthropoda > Branchiopoda > Anostraca > Artemiidae > Artemia > Artemia sp. Qi Xiang Cuo. Next base: position 78,876,692 of record NC_142795.1, on the reverse strand, counting down.
AAAGTTTTTTATTAAAAAAAAATAGAGTTGTGAGAAAATCAAACTTTAGCGTAAAGAGCGAGGTGTTGAGGAGGGGACAGCAGCCCCTTTCATATACGGAATAATTTCTGTTCGTTTTAAGTTTTAACGTCGTTCCTTACTTTCAGTTAAAAAGACTTTTTTTTTTATTTAGTTTTTGAACATTTTTGAATTAATGCAGGTTTTGATATTGGCTCACCGTACATGAATATTTAAAAGAAAAATTTGTATATTAATTTTACTTTTATTTGGTTAAATGGATTTCTCGAATCTTGTTTAATTTCATTTACGAACATTTTCATTAGTAATAAATATACGTAACTTACGAATTAACTTACGTAACGAACTTCTATATTCATAGATTTTTCATACGTATATTAAGGGGTTCTCCCCCCCCCCCGTCAATACCTTGCTCTTTAAGCTAAAGTTCGAATTTTGTTCCAATTTTTTACAAATGACCCTTAATCACAAAGGTCGTTATTAGAATAAATAGCTCTTATGAAAGTACTAAAAAATCTTTGGCTTAAAGAGCAAGGTATTGACTAAGGGGTTAACCCAATCATACAACTAATATTTTCTGTTCGTTTTAAGTTTTGATGTTGTTCCTTACTTTCAGTTGAAAAACTTTTTTTTATATAATTTCTGATCTTTTTCTTTAATAATGATGGGAATTCCGGCACCCCCTTCATAGCAATGTCCCGTCTCCCAAGACTACTTCCGTCATGGAACAATCCTCCCATATAATCCCCGATCCCCCCCCACCTACCAGAAAAAATCCCACCTGAAAACATCTGTATACCTCCCAATAACCAATACTAGGCTATGTGTTAACATTGGGTAAAGTTCATAACTTTCAGCCCTCCTCCTGGGGACTTCGGGGGATTAAGTCATCCTAAAAGACATATTTATCATATTTTCGACCATGCTAAACAAAATGGCTATCTCAAAATTTTGATCAGGTGACTTTGGGAAAAAATGAGCGTGGGAGGGGGCCTAGTTGCCCTCTATTTTTTTTGGTCACTTAAAAAGGGCACTAGAACTACTAATTTCCGTTCCAATGAGCCCTCCCACGATATTCTAGGACCACTGGGTCGATACGATCACCCCTGGAAAAAAAAACACAAAAAAAAACAAAAAAAAAACACGCATCCGTGATCTTTCTTCTGGCAAAAAATGCAAAACTCCACATTTTTGTAGATAGGTACTTGAAACCTCTACAGTAGGGTTCTCTTATACGCTGAATATTGTGGTGTGATTTTCATTTAGGTTCTATAACTTTTAGGGGGTCTTTCCCCCTTTTTTCGAAAATCAGCCAAATTTTCTCAGGCGCGTAACTTTTGATGGGTAATACTAAACTTGATGAAACTTATATCTTTGAAATCAGCATTAAAATCTGATTTTTGTGATGTATCTATTGGTATCAAAATTCCGTTTTTAGAGTTTTGGTTAGCTACTATTGAGCCGGGTCGCTCCTTACTTACAGTTCGTTATCACGAACTGTTTGATCGTTTATTCAGCATGAATGTGCCTGTCCTGGCAGATCACCGTAACTTACCTGAATAAAAAAAATTCCGCCGAATTTAGTGGCGCAGTGGGTTTGACATCAGCTCTCAGCTTGGTAACACGGAACCAGAGCAGAGTGGCCAGATATGGCCACTCTGCTATAGCCTATGCGCCATTTTGGCACCTTTTTCAAACCAGTACATTTTATTGGAGGCGGGGGGGAATCGTTCATTTGGAGCATTTTCACTTAAAAAATGGAGCTTTCGGCAGATATTTCACTTTTATGGCGGCGCAACTTTAAACCAAACATCTGGCAACACTGACCCAAAGATCAAACCGAGCTGTATCAACACACTGCACGACCCGGACTTTAATTCCAGCGATGAGATTGTCTACATATTAATCCAAATAAGAGGAAAAAGAAGACTTTGTGGATGAGCATGCTGCTGCTGCTAGAGCCTTCTTTTCTACTGACAGTCATCTCGATGTCTGAGCTACAGGGTTGCTACCTGATAAGGAAAGTGATCACAAGATTTGAGTGATTTGTTGGTTGATTTAGGGATTTTCTTCAATAATCTTGGGATTTATTTGCTGATTTAGTGATTTTTTTCTGTATATGCAATATGAAAAATCACTCGAAATAGTTATAAATGACTAGGGGTGGCCAAGTCCACCAGGTTTTTCCATTTATTGATTATTATTTTTTATTTCATTTACTGTGTTTTAAGAAAAAACCTTGGTGTGTGATTAGGGGCGTAACTTGCTATGGAACAGGGAGGCAACTGCCCACCAGACCCCCGCTCCCCCCCCCCCCTTCTAGCTGAAATTTAGCGTCTTCAAAAATATTTTCGAAACTAAAATAGGTCTACATAGTTCAAGCATCAGCAGAAACAGACAGAACAGATCAAACAGATCGTGGTAACGAACTGCAAGTAAGGAGCGACCCGGCTCAATAGTAACCGAAACTCTGAAAAACAGAATTTTGATACCAATAGATACATCAAAAGAATCAGATTTTATTGCTGATTTTAAATATATAAGTTTCATCAAGTTTAGTCCTACCCATCAAAAGTTACGCGCCTGGGACAATTTGCCTGATTTTCGAAAAAGGAAGAAACACACCCTAAAAGCTATAGAACCTTAACAAAAATCACACCATCAGATTCAGCGTATCAGAGAAGCCCACTGTAGAGGTTTCAAGCTCCTATCTGCAAAAATATGGAATTTTGTATTTTTTGCCAGAAGAAAGATCACAGATGCGTTTATGTGTTTTTTGTTTGTTTTTTTTCCCGGGGGTGATCGTATCGACCCAGTGGTCCTAGAATATCGTGGGAGGGCTCATTCAAACGCAAATTAAAAGTTCTAGTGCCCTCTATAAGTGACAAAAAAATGGAGGGCAACTAGGCCCCCTCCCACGCTCAATTTTTCCCCAGAGTCACCCGATCAACATTTTGAGATAGCCATTTTGTTCAGCATGGTCGGAAATATAATAACTATGTCTTTTAGGATGACTGAATCCCCCAAAGTCTCCGGGGGAAGGGCTGAAAGTTATGAACTTTACCCAATGTTTACATATAGTAGCCTATTGGTTATTGGGAACTATACAGACGTTTTCAAGGAGGATTTTTCTGGTAGGGGGGGGGGGGATCGGTTCGGAGATTATGTGGGAGGATCTTTCCATGGAGGAAGTTTTCATGGGGGATGGGACATTGCTATAAAGGGGGCGCCGGATTTCCCAGCATTATTTAAAAATACGATCAGAAATTCAATAAATAAATAAAAAATTCAACTGAAAGTAAGGAGCAGCATCAAAACTTAAAACGAACAGAAATTATTACGTATATGATTGGGTCCGCCCCTAGTCAATACCTCGCTCTTTAAGCCAAAGATTTTTTAATACTTTCATAAGAGATATTTAACCGACTTTATGATTAGGGGATCATTTTTAAATAATTAGAAAAAAATTCGAACTTTAGCGTAAAGAGCGAGGTATTGACAAGGGGGCGAACCCCCTGATATACGTATTAAAAATATATGAATATAGAAGTTCTTTACGTAAGTTAATTCGTAAGTTACGTATATTTATTACTAATAAAAACGATCGTAAATAAAATTAAACAACTTTCTAGAAAGCCATTTAACTAAATAAAAGTAAACTGAATATGCAAATTTTGTTTTAATTATTCATATACGGCGAGCCAAAATAAAAACCTGCATTAATTCAAAAACGTTCAAAAATTATATAAAAAAAACATTTTTTTTAAGTGAAAGTAAGGAGCGACATTAAAACTTAAAACGAACAGAAATTATTCCGTATATGAAAGGAGCTTTCCCCTCCTCAACGCCTCGCTCTTTACGCTGAAGTTTTTTATTGTGTTAAAAAATAGAGTTATGAGAAAGAGTCAAACTTAGCATAAAGAGCGAGGCGTTGATGAGGGGAAAGCTCCTTTCATATACGGAATAATTTCTGTTCTTTTAAAGTTTTAATGTCGCTCCTTACTTTCAGTTTAAAAACTTGGTTTTTTTATTTAATCAAGTCAAGCGTGGCAGAATTGTTTCAAGATCGGCAAAAATGTCCCTAGTGTGGTGGAAACTGTGCCAAGCATGGCAAAAACTGTTCCAAGCGTGGCAGAACTGTGGGTCACACGTGGCGTTCTGAAATGTACACCAGATGGTGAAAAGTAAGTACCTCCAAGAGAAGAAGATAATGTGCAAAGAAAATAAGAAACGTGCGAGGAACGAAGGCGGAGTGAGTCGAGGCCACGTTCTTGACGGTCAAAGGCTGTGAATTGGCCCTTTTTGGCTAGTATATAAACAAATGAAGCAGGATAAAGTTCAATTCCTTTAATCCTCCCTAATTAAGAGGATTAGAGCCTTATCCTTAATTAATTCAGGACCATTAATTAAAGCAGTACAATGCATTGGGCTTAGACAGAATACATCGGACTTGTATAATTTGGGCTATATATTTGCACATTAGGGTGCAGGGAGGGGGGGGTTAGATTAGGGTATCTTAGGTCGGGTTAGGTTAGGTTTCCTTAATTTTATTATCATGTTTTGTTATATTTCAGTAGGATTAAACTAGCTTCACTTCTTGGGTGTATTTCCAATATCCGATAAGAACCATTAAAGCCTCAGTTTAAAGCCTGACAGTCGGAGTAAGCTTGTTTTGAGGGCTAGACACTCGGAGCCTGCGCAGTTATGTTCAAATTGAATATTAAACATCCAACAAAAATTGATTGAAAAGTCTGCTGCTGTACTTTTTATTACAACATAATAATGACGGGAAATATTGTCGTCGTTTTATTGGTTTTTCTTCGTGCTTGAAGCTGACGTTTACAACCAGTTGCATTGTCATTAGGCCTTCCTCTAATGGCATATAACCCCAACAGATCTAAACCCATTAAAAATATCGTAAACTTGGAACATTTAACTCCAAAGTTTATGACAGAGGGGGAAATGAGAGTGCTTTTATTTCCCTCGTATCTCCACCGTACGTACTTCTATACATTTTTTACGACTTTTTAAAAACTTGTTTTCAAATCGCGGAAACTATATCATTTACGTTTGCTTTAAAAGTCCTTTCACGATGTAATAACACATTTATTACATTTTCGTGCAATGTATAACACATTTTTGTTTTGAGTATAGTCTTGTAATATGACCTAGGTGTAATAGTTCACAAGTAATTTGTAAATTAATGCTCATGCATTACTTAGGTTTTGTGCCAGCGCGGTTGGCTTGTCAAGCTAACGTAATTTGAATATCAAAATAAATTCTAGCAAAAAAATAAATAAATATAAATAACATAAAAAGGTCTTGTAAACTCATAAAATCATCGAAACTAAAAGAAAAAAAATCTTAGATAAGTACCAAGAACTTTCCATCTGTAAAACGAGAAATTGCTGTTTATTGAGTTTTGAAGCACAATAAGAAACTAATAGTTGTAATAATTTCAGTAAGCGCTCTGGACACAAATCATCAATTGCAATTCCTCATTGAACGCCAAAAAATGTAAATTAATTGCAATAGGCACAGTTGAACACGGAGTAAGTCCTTTTGTTTGATTTAGGCCTACACCTAAAATTATCATTAGACAATTCTTCTGGAAAGAATGAAGGATACTTCCCCCGAATTTTGAAGCGCCAGCGTTTTAACGCCATGCTTGACAACTATCATTACTCGTAACACTAGAAAAGGTGTGCGAAAACATAGAATGGCTGGCCACCAATCCCCGATCGCACTTCATGGCTAAAGGGCCATCACAAGGAGATCAGCACCACCGGTTCAGGCTGCAAAGTCTAGTGCAGCTTCTTTACTTTTCCTGTAACTCGAGTATTCCGACCTTAGTTCTGAGACTCATCTTTCCATTCTTTCAAAGTTTTGGACAACAAAAGAACACCCTCTTTCTCCACTAACCTACTTTTTACATTTCACTCTTAAAAAAAAAAAAATTCAATTTGGTCAATTATTGGCACCCTTGTCACATTCCCCCCGCTGAAAAAAAAATTGCTTATTGACGCCCTTTTCGTAGCCCCCCCCCCAAGATTTTGTTCTACATCAGCCCCTGATGCCACGTAATAGTCCCACTTGATAATAAAACCAAAATTACGAACGACTACTGCACCAATAACGTAACCCGTGCGTCATTTGGAAAGGTGAGCCAAGTTCAACATTGAACCGAAATCTTTATCATTATGCATCTTTATCTTTTTACCTTTAAAATATCTTAAGTTAACGATATGATATTTTTATATCTTATATCCTTAATCTTTATCTAAATTTTTATGAATTTGAAGAGTTGAGGAATTGGATACTCATTACCTTCATTTTTTCATTGCTTCGATATATCGATGTAAGATGTACGTAGCTAATTTGGTTCTAGGCGAATACCCCCCCCCCGTGGAAAATCCCCCTACCCCCACGGAAAATACCCCCCCCCCAAAAAAAAAGTGGAAAATACACTTTAATTAAGAGAAAACGTCTATTGTCAGTTTGATATACATATTGTGATATATATTCCTTATAGTCTTAATACTTCTTATTTGTTGAAGTAAAAAAAGTGGAAACATTTAAAATGTATTTTGTTTTCAGTAAAGTGCAAATTACTTTCTGGTCTTGAGGAGGTGTGGGGGTTGTCAGCCCTACTCATGCTAATTGTTGCTATTTTGAGTTTGAATAGGTTATATATTGTTATTTCTGTTCGTTTTGGGTTCTATCCTTCTATCTATCTAATCTGCAGAATAATTGTACAAAACACATTTTGCACGCAGACCCGTTATGCTTACCCCCCCCCCCCGTAATGTGCAAATCTATAGCGCAAATTTATTTCTGACGTAACGAAGAAAATAGCAAAAAAACGATGTGTTCTCGAATTTTACACAGCGTAAACTTGAGTGAGTGGCGCATAATACACAACTACCAAAATTCCGTCCCCCTACGGAAATTAAAAAAATAAAACAAATAAAATTCTCAAATTTGGAAAGCCTTAATTTCCACGGTTTTTTTTTGGGGGGGGGGGGGTATTTTTCGCGGGGGGGGGGGTCCGGGGGAGGGGGTATTTTACGGGGGGTAAACGCCGGCCACCGCTAATTTCTCGGACCTGTCCAAAGAGACAACTCTAAGCAGGCCCCTACTTTGTGTACACGTACATATAGACGTTTCTTCATAAACTACAAAGACGAATGGGCGTCTTACCGCTTTGTTTATTGTTACATACCCAGAGGGACATTAAACCCTTCCGCGCCTTTGAAAGACAACGATTTCAGAAGCGTTTATTGAATGGTCGTTTTATCTGTTTTTTTTTGAAAAATTTAGCCCCCCATCCCCAAAATGCATAACGGCTCTCCACATCAAAGCACTCCATGGGAACGCGCCTATCCTTTTAATTTAGCTTTTTATTAGGGTAGTCGAACCAACTTTGAGCAAAATTTATGGGAAATGTATCCGTAAGTACTATTGATTATTTTTCCCTTGAGTGACTCCTGTTTTCTCAACAGCGAAGGGGTTCACCAAGGCTGATGATTAAATATAACTGCGGCAAACTTATTAGAAAATATTGGCGTCGGGGTTCGTCCTTTAGCATTTATGAATCATAATTATAGATATTGAAATTTAAAATAATATTTAGGTGTATATCAAGGTAAAATGTAGAGTCTATATACTATGATGCCGGTATACTTAGTATACAGTCGATTCTCGCTAACTCAACATTCACGGGACCACGATTTTTCTTCGAGTAACGTATAGTTCGTCTTATGCATTGTTCGAATTATAGAGATCATTCTACATAATACCGTACAGGCCGTATCCAGGGGGGTACCCGGTTTGAACCCCCCCCCCCCCCCTAAAATTTTGACCGAGTCGAAAATTAGTCTAAAATTACCTGTAAAGACAAAACCTTACCAGAAAAAAAAATATACAATTAGGTAACCCCATGTTCGCCTTATTATGCAAGGTCATTCCTTGCATAGTAAATTAGGATCAATGGGGGCTCGAGGTAAATGTTGTAAGAGAGTACAATATCGTCAGTTCAGTTCAGTTCAATTTCGTACTTCGATAAGGGAAGAATGATTTCCAAATTAACGAGCAAGTTTAACATTCATTTATTGGTTCCTTCCGACTTAGCCCGGGATATTTCTCACAGTATGATTAGCGGAACGTCTAAAGAACTTTCAGATAAACCTCTGGATCTGATAGGAACTAGAGCCATTATTCAAACTTCTGAATCACGGACACTGGAACCAACCACGACGCAACACGCACCAACCCAGTCTCTGTCGTTGTTTGCAGATGACATCGGTCGTTTTGTCAAAAAATCATCCAGTCTCGATGCAAATTTTAAACTTCGTTTGCTGAAGAAAAGGCCGTATCCAGGGGGGGGGGGGTACCCGGTTTGACCCCCCCCCCTCCCCGGAGTTTTTGACCGAGTCGTAAATTAGTAAAATCTAGGAAAAAATTAGTCGAAAACTGAGTCAAAAATTAGTACCCTCCCCCCCCGAAAAAAAATCCTGGATCCGCCCTTGGCTGAAGAGCCCTTGGACTCCAGATATCTCCTACATTTTTCCAGTATCCGAAAAACGGAAGCTGAAGTTTCAGTTAACTTGGCTCGCTCGTTTCAGTTGGTTGTCCTACTCTCCGTCTGAGAACGCTGGTTTTTGCAGATTTTGCGTTCTGTTCGTCAGAGACAGCTGGCAACGACTGCCACCAGCGCTTGGGGAATCTAGTCACCAAACCATTCAGGAACTGGAAGGATGCGATAGAGTGCTTCACAGCTCAACTACAAGCAGAGTTTCAAAGAAACTGCATCGTTTTGCCTGAAAACTTCATTTCTGTCTCGGAGAAAAGGCAGGACAATATCTTGCACCTAACTGTGTCTTCGCTTCAGGCATGCGACGCCACCTTTTTTCCAAATGTTTTTTTTTCTTCTGGCTGTTCTTGCAACGTTACCTGTTAGCACTGCTACTCCGGAAAGAAGTTTCTCAACGCTCAGAAGGCTCAAAACCTGGCTGAGAAATTCAACAGGAGAAGAACGATTGAGCGGCTTAGCCCTCCTTGCAGTCCATAGGGACGTTGACATCTGCCCTGACAAGGTCATCGACATTTTTGCAGGGAAGAAAAATCATTGCCTGGATTTCGTTTTATAGATATTCGCCCTTACTTTTAGCTAAAAAAAACAAAAAAAAACAAAAAAATATATAGACGACTTCTACTATTTGGCTTCTTTTTGCGTTAACTGTTTTTGCTGTCTAAAAAAAACAAAAAACAAATAGCTTGTAGTATTTTACTGTATGTAAATACTTGTTTTTGCGTTACTAAAAAAAAACAAACGTCCCTTAAAGATACAAAAGTATGCCGCGTGGTCGCGTCCTCGTTCGGACGGGTCGGACTCCCGGTCTCGAGCTAACGTAATGTTGCTCGAGGACGTTAGACAAAGTTCACGGGAAAAAATCGGATAACCCCTCCCCCCCCCCCAACAAAAATCCTGGATATGGCCCTGATACCGTATTCGACTTACAAAGGTAACGAGTTCTAATGGTAAGCCAAATGAAAATCTCAGTAACAGAGGTACAAAATTGCTAAATTTACTTTCTACAGCTACTACAAAGTTAAGAATAAATTTTAGTGTATTTTAGACTTGGCTTATCAAGACTTCGCTTTCAAATGTCAAAACTTGACTTCCAAATGTCAATAATAAGCTTAGTTTGTTATGAAATAGACACCTGAACATTAACTGAATCTGATATAAAATAATGTTAAACAAAATTAATACATATCACAGTTTATAAGTTGCAACCTGCATACCGGGGTTTCGACTAACAGACACCCGTTGGAAAAATTTTGAGATACAGAGTTGAACTTAGGCCTGTGAGGTAAAGTGAAAATTAAATAACAACTTATCTACTGAATTTCGAGTTATAGAGATAATTTTCGGATCACTTCGACTTACAGAGGTAAAATATAACCGCAAAATTATTTCGAGTTATGCATGGCTTTTTCTTCGACTTCAACATGTTTTTCAAAGCGAACTGAATATAATTTGAGATGTTTAGGATTTTGAGATATCAAGGTTCGAGTTATCGGAAGTTAACTGTACTAAGCAAGCATAGCATACAAAGATTAATGGTTTGTATATATCCAGCACAGTATATATAATTATCCAGTAAGTTTACCGCAGATGATTTCTGGCTCTTCATTCTCGGTGCGAACAAAAAGCTCCTCCCACTTATTTGTGCACTTATTGTCCACTTATTGGTTGAGCCGGCCTAGTGGTTTTGTCAGTACTTGTTCCGTAGGTGATTATTCTTTGTCTAACCGTGAAAATATCTAATGCCGCTTATGTTTATAGGTTCTCTGGAGCACTCGCACCTCGGTCCGGGTTTTTATAATTGGTGAGATAAGGAAAGATCATACTGCTAATTATATAAACTGTGATATCCAGCCTTGAAAGTCATTGAAATTGTTTCCTTCCTTTTTTACATTGAGTTTGATTTCTGCTTCCGTTATCCTTACCTTTTTCTTCTTTTAGTGTCCAAACTCTTAGCATGAGAATTTTTCAATTTGTTTTTTCTTTCATTTCCTTACGAATGCGCTTTCCAATGAAGCCTGTTACCAAGTTTAGCAAAACTTTTGCGAATAGAAATTTATCGACCTGTTTACTACAATGTTCTCTCTTCGCTTTCTCGTGAGAAAGTTTTATTTGAACTTTGAATTTGGAGGGTAAGGGAAAACCAACTTGAAAAACTCTTTTTTTAATTTCTGTGTTTTGGATGATAGAGACCAAAGTAATAAGCTCAGATTATATTTGAAATGGCATTCGTGTCAATCAAACGGTTCGAGTAAGCAAACTATTAACTAAAGAGAGACTTGTACTAATACTAACCGGAACTTAAAAAAAAAGAAGTTTTCATAACATACAAATTAAAAGAATGAATTTTTATGATTGTTCCAGATATATAAAATTTATTGAGTTTAAAGCCCCCCTCCCTTCCGAAAAAATACGAGTGTAAGAATATTTGCCTGTTTGTATTTGTTTGCTATTTTGGCACCTTTCCAGTATTCGGAACACACCCAAGAAGTGAAGTTAGGTTAATAAAATAAAATATACCAAAATATGATGAAAATATAATACTTTATTAAACAAATTATAGGAACTACAGCAGAAAATTATGGAAAGCAGGCCGCCCAGAATGCATTACATTAAAAACCTAACCAAAATACCAACTTTATATATTAAATATTTAATTAAAATATATTTACGACGTAGTTTTTCCACTGAGCCTAAGCTAATTGCCTCCGAATACAGATGGCTAAACCCCTTTTTGTCAGATCTTTTGATCAAAATTCTTGAGTGTTTTCTGAATAATGGAAAAGTACCGTTTTATTTGTTTCTTTTTTTATTGTTCGTTTTTTTCTTTTCTTTTTTAGTTTTTTGTCTTTTTTTTCAGAGGTGATTTTATCAAACCAGTGGTCCTAGAATAGGCTCCATGTAAGAATTTTCTTTATCCGAAAGTTCCGACTTTTTTGAGGCTCATTGTAAAGGACGCTTAAAGGTCTAGTGCTTTTTTCATAGCCAAAAGACTGTGCCACATCAAAGTTGTATTTTCCGCCATTTTTTGGCATAAAACAACAATTTCGGCTCAAAAAGGGGGCCCAGAACCTATTGAGTAAAAATTCGGAAATAGTTAATTGATTAAAATTATCTAAAAACTATATATTGAGCTTTGCAGTTACAGAGACAGGAGTGTTGTGCAATCGTCCTCAAAGATGCACGTAGTGAATACAAAGTAAACGGTTGATATAGACATTTATTTTAAAGCTTAATTTAACTAAGCTGATTTATTCTGAGGCTTGATACATATATAAAGACAATATAAAGACAAAATACTATATAATATATACTTTAATACTATAATACTTTATAATAATTAATTATAATAATTATAATAATAATTATATAATTATATAAATAATATATAAATAATATAAATAATAATTATATTATAATAATAATTATAATACTTTATAATAATATAAAGACAAAATACTCCTGATGAAAATAAAGAGCGAAAATGAAACATAAAACGAACACAAGTTATTGCTTCGTAGTTCATGCAACATATCTAAAGTATTGGTACAAACAAACTGACTCGTCATGTTTCCCTAAATTTATGGAATTCTGTAAAAACCAGCGCTTGAAAAAAAATGCCATATGAAAATTCATGATGACATTATCAAGTCAAATTTATTAAAGGCGGTTAGAAAAAAAGCTTTTAAATGAGCCCTCTATCAGCTCTCTATGGTGTTCCAGTGCACCTACCAGCCTTTCTATCCAAGAAATGATGCCCAAATCGTACCTTTAGTATACCATATGCCACTTTATGATGGTGTTATCAAGTCAAATTTATAAAAAAAATTATCAGAGGCAACGCTGTAGCGTTGCCTATAGTAAAGGCCATACGGCTCCAAGTTTTATTATCTAATTTTTTTCCCAGAGGCACTTCATATGGAAGGGGTGGTCGTAGAAGCTTCAAAGGGGACTCATTCGATTGAAAATCGAGAGTTCTAGTGCCCTTTATAATAGTCGAAAATGATCGGAGGGCAACTAGCCCCCCCCCCCACGCCCATCATTCCCCAAAACACATCCAATCAAAATTTTGAGATAGCCATTTTGTTCAGCGTAGATGATTTCCAGATATAAAATATATTTTTGAGGAGGACACTCCCCCACAACCCTCAGGGCAAGGGTTTTAAGTTATGCCCTGGGGTCATATAAGGTTTTTATAGAAGGCGTTGTCGTATAAACTTCATAACTGGCTAATTCGATTGGAATTTAAAGGGATTGTGCCCTTTTTAATAGTCCAAAGTAATTGGTTGGCAACTAGCCCCCCCCCCCCACGCCCATCATTTCCCCAAACACATCCAATCAAATTTTGAGATAGCCATTTTGTTCAGCGTAGTTGACTTCCTGATAGAAAATATATTTTTGAGGAGGACACTCCCCCAGAACCTTCAGGGCAAGGATTTTAAGATATGCCCTGGGGGCATATAAGGTTTTTATTGAAGGTGTTGTTGTAGAAACTTCATAACAGGTTCATTCATTTGGTAATTCAAAGGGCTAGTGCCCTTTTTAATAGTCGCAAGTGATTGGAGGGCAACTAGCCCCCCCCCACGCCCATCATTCCCCCAAACACATCCAATCCAAATTTTGAGATAGCCATTTTCTTCAGCGTGTTTGATTTTCAGATGGAACATTTGTTTTTGAGGAGGACACTCCCCAACAACCCTTAGGGCAATGGTTTTAAGTTAGGCCCTGGGGGCATATAATGTTGTTGTAGAAGGCGTCGTCATAGAAACTTCAAAAAAGGATCAATTGACTGAAAATTAAAGGGCTAGTGCCCATTTTAAGAGTCGAAAGTGATTGGAGGGCAACTAGCCCACCCACCCCCCACGCCCATCATTTTCCCAAACACATCCAATCAAAATTTTGAGATTGCCATTTTGTTCAGCGTAGTTGATCTCCAGATAGAAAATATGTTTTTGAGGAGGACACTCCCCCACAACCCTCAGGGCAAGAGTTTTAATTTACGCCCTGGGGGCATATAAGGTTTTTATAGAAGGCGTAGTCGTAGAAACTTCAAAACAGGCTCATTCAACTGGAAATTCAAAGGGCTAGTGCTCTTTTTAATAGTCGAAAGCGATTGGAGGGCAACTAGCCCCCCCACGCCCATAATTCCCCCAAACACATCCAATCAAAATTTTGAGATAGCCATTTTGTTCAGCTTAGATGATTTCCAAATATAAAATATATTTTTGAGGAGGACAATCCCCTACAACCCTCAGGGCAAGGGTTTTAAGTTATGGCCTGGAGGAATATAAGGTTTTTATAGAAGGCGATGTCGTAGAAACTTCAAAAAAGGCTCATTCGATTGGAAATTCCGAGGTCTAGTGCCCTTTGTAATAGTCGAAAGTGATTTAAGGGAAACTAACCCCCCTCTCACGCCCACCTTTTCCCCAAAAACATCCAATCACAAATTTAAGATAGCCATTTTATTAAACGTAGTTTTAAGTTCTGGAAATTAGGTTTTTGAGGATTACAACTCCCCCAAAGCCCACAGGGCAAGGGCTGTAATTTAAGTATTCTTCGAATCCTTCATATTATTTCTTATGGAAGGGATGCTCGTATAAACTTTAGAGAGGGCTCATTTGATTGAAAATTGCAAGTTCTTGTTCACTTTTTAAGAGTCAAAAGAGATCGAAGGGCAACTAGTCCCTCTCCCTCCTCCACGCCCTAAATATATCAGATAAAAATTTTTAGATAGACATTTTTTGAAATTGGTTCAAAGTTCTGATAACAAAAAACTCCGGTGTCAACCCAGTTCCACCTGACTCAGGGAGAGGCGTTGTACGTTATACCATGGTGCATAATTTATGAAGAGGGGTTTAAAACTGATGGGAAGGGGTTTTGTATGGGAAGAACACATAGAAAATCTATTATAATTATCCAATTATAAGGTTAAAATACATACTCTGTGATAGGTGCAAAATTGGTTTGACACACAAACTCCTATTAAGGTCAATTCCAAACAGTCGTGATCCCTTTGTGTCAGCAAGTGAAATGGTCTAAACCCCCTTATTGGAGCTATTTTTTGAATCCATTCATTGTTGTCAATCGCTGTCCACAAGTTATGCAAGCTGTCTACTGTTCATATTAAATAAAAAAAACAAGTTTTTTAAACTGAAAGTAAGGAGCGACATCAAAACTTAAAACGAACAGAAATTATTCCGTATATGAAAGGGGCTGTCCCCTCCTCAACGCCTCGCTCTTTACGCTAAATTTTTTATTGTTTTAAAAAATAAAGTTGTGAGACAGAGTCAAACTTTAGCGTAAAGAGCGAGGCGTTGAGGAGGGGACAGCCCCTTTCATACACGGAATAATGTCTGTTCGTTTTAAGTTTCAACGTTGTTCCTTACTTTCAGTTTAAAAAGCCTGTTTTTTTTTTATTTAATTTCTGATCGTTTTTTAGTTAATGCAGCTTTTATTTTGGCTCACCGTCATTGAATAAGTAAACAAAATTTGCATAAAAATTTTAATCTTCTTTTGCTAAATGGATCTCTCTAAATTTGGTTCTGACTTAATTTACAAATTAACTTACGTAACGAACTTCTATATTCGTATATTTTTCTTCTGGCAAAAAATACGTTGCAGATTTTTGCAGATATGAGCTTGAAACCTATGTAATAGGGTTTTCTGATACGCTGAATCTGACGGTGGGATTTTCATTAAAATTCTTTCACTTGTAGGGAATGTTTCCTCCCTCTTTAAAAAATCAGGTAAAGTTTCTCAGGCTCGTAGCCTTTGATGAGTAATACTAAACCTAATAAAATTTATATATTTAGAATCAACATTATAAGTCCATTCTTTTGATACATTTATTGACATCAAAATTCCGTTTTTAAAAGTTTCGATTACTATTAAAGTTAAAAAAAATATACTATAAGGTTTTTAATCAAAGAGGTAATCGTATAGACTTTGAAAAAAGCCTCATTCGATTTAAATTAAAAGTTCTAGATCCGTTTTTTAAATTCCAGAATCATCGGCCAGTAAGCAACCCCCCCCCCCCATGCCATAAAAACTTGAAACTTTTTGCAATCAAAACGAACAAGAATTAATTTAAAAAAAACTTTCCGAAAAATAAGTTTTTCAAAGAAAAGTAAAGGCCATTTTAAACTTAAGCTCAGGATATACAAATACCTGTTAAAATTCAAACTCAAAACGACCAGAAATTACTATTAAAGAATAAATGAAACCCAAAACGAACAGAAATTAAATAAACAGTCATAGCAAAAAACATACAACAATTAATAATATAAATGAATAAATAGATCTTAAAGCGAGTAATGCTTAGATTGAATATGAAAATCAAGCTCAAAACGAAAACAAATATTTTGCTATTAAAGTATAAATGAAACTTAAAACGAACAGAAATTAAATAAACAATCAATGTGAACAAACATACAATATATATTAATGTAAATGAATAAATAAATTTTAAAACGAGTGAAGCTTAAATTGAATATGCAGATCAAATTTGAATCGAATAAAAATATCTACAAGCAAGAGTTTGGGTATCGTGTCACTGCAGAAGCCTAAAACCTATTGCGTCATTGGCGCTTTACTGAAAACTAATAGTAGAAAGCTATCTTATACTCCCATCCCTCACCCCTGCTGCCATCTACAATTTAGTTTAATAATGACGAATTCAAACGTTCTGAACTGGACGTCAGTAGAACCCTATCAGGAGGTCCCATTGTCCAACCCTGCTGCCACCTACAACTTTTTTTAACACCATATATGAGGACGAGAACCACGTGGTTTATGGTTTTTGTCAATGAGAATGAAAAAACAGGAATTTTCTCATTTTTATGGTTGTTTTCTTGGACGGTTATGTGTGTTGGTCGATTTATTTGATGTTTTTCATGGATGTCAACATCAAATTATGGATGTTTTATGGTTTTTGTCAGTGAGAATTTAAAAAACAGGTAATTTCTCTTATTTATTTCTGCTTTCATGGTTTTTGTCAGTTAAAATGAAAAAACAGGAATTTTGTCACATTTAAGGATGATAACAGCAATTTATGTTCCTGTTTTATGTCTGTTCGTTGTCAGTGAGAATGGACATGCTTGACGCGAATGTTATTAGATTGTTTGGCTAGCCTGGCCTGAGAACTTGATTTACATAATCGCTAGGGGAAATTATTGATTCATGAAGGGGAGAATTAAGAAACATTATGGCTTCTTTAATCTTAGATCTGAGGGATAAATGTTCTTTAGGTCAGAGAGAAAAATTAATATTATATTTTCAAATAAGGCTTCATTGATCTTTAATGTCAGGAATTATAAATGGCATCACTTGTTATCTTGGAATTATGCGGGAGTCTAAAGAGATAGAAATTCTATTTTTAAATAAGGCTTCACAGAGCTTTAAGTCGGAGATATAAATTGATATTCTAACGAAAACCTAATAGTTTAGCTAGGAAAATTTATGAGATGAAGAGATTAACGTAGGAAAGGGTTTCATAGAAATTTGAAATGCATTAGCGCAGAGATGCCAAAAACAAAGGGAACACGCTGAAATTACGTTTAGGGATTATTTGGGCGAAACCGTTTTATCCATTTTATGGGATTATTTCGGCGAAACAGTTAGAGACATTTTGAAAGAAGATTTTAGGAAAGGTTTTAGAAGAGAATTTGAGGGTGAAACTCTGTGGTCGTTATAATACACAAGTTCCATTTGAACAGTGTTGTGAGGTCCTCTACCCCAACCCCAAAGGGTTCCGCTCCCCCCCCCCCACCCCGAAGGAAGCCCCCGGTACTCAAAGGTCCCCCAAGCTCCCAAAGAGCCCCAGCCCCCCAAACGCCCTCCTCAGACCCTCAAATGCCCTTCTCAGGTCCTCAAAGGGCCCCCCGGACCCCAGAGGCCCTCCCCCCGGTCCTCAAAGGTCCCCCGGGCCGAGCAGCGCCACAGGGCAGGACTGCGCCGCAGGGGGATGCTCCGCAGGGGGATGCGCCGCGGGTCGGGGGGACCGCCGCAGGAATGCGCCGCAGGAACGAGCCGCAGGGATGCGCCACAGGGATGCGCCACTGTTTGTTAGAGTTCTATTTTACTTTAATTTTAGTTACCAGTTTGATATTTTACCTTTGAATTTCAGTTAGAGTTTTTGTTTAGTGTTAGTTAAGAGTTTAGAGTTTTTAGCTTAGAGTTTTTGTTGAAGTTCTAGTTTAGTTTAGTTTTAGTTAATATTTTAGAGTTTTAGCTTAGAGTCTTAGCTTAGAGTTTTTGTTAGATTTCTAGTTTAGTTTAATTTTAGTTAAGAGTTTGATGTTTTACCTTTGAGTTTCAGTTAGAGTTCTAGTTTAGTTTAGTTTTAGTTAAGAATTTAGAGTTTTTAGCTTAGAGTCTTAGCTTAGAGTTTTTGTTGAAGTTCTAGTTTAGTTTAGTTTTATTTAATATTTTAGAGTTTTATATTAGAGTCTTAGCTTAGAGTTTTTGTTAGAGTTCTAGTTTATTTTAATTTTATTTTAGAGTTTAGAGTTTTAGCTTAGTCTTAGCTTAGAGTTTTTTTGTTAGAGTTCTAGTTTAGTTTAATTTTAGTTAAGAGTTTGATTTTTTTACCTTTGAGTTTCAGTTAGAGTTTTAGTTTAGTTTTAGTTAAGAGTTTGGTTTTTTACCTTAGAGTCTTAGCTTAGAGTTTTAATTTGAGTTCTAGTTTAGTTTAGTTTTAGATTCGTTAGCCTAACCTGACCAGAAAAGAAAGGGAACATTTTCGATTTCGAAAAAATTTTATTGAATAATTACAACAACAACATCAATAATACTATGCATATACAATTAGCGATAGAGTTTATTGTCTTCGATATGTTTCACTAATGCACTTAAAGCACATTGAAGTCTATTCACATGTGCTATATCAACTTTTGCGGCGAAACATAATTGATCCTCCATTTTAAATTTGCTCAAGGTTATCACATATCTTGCATATATTGCATCCCATTCCAGACAAAGCCGTGATCCTTTCGTGATTTCCACTGCAATGTTTGGTGCTCTTGTATTATTATCATCAACTCCACTATCAACTTCTAATAGGGTAAACATTCCACTTATCGTCATCAACATTAATATATATCCAAATGAGTAAAGTCAAACTGTTCTTCTTCTCACTGCTTTGAATTCTATTCACAGACTAATAAAACTATAGCAAAAATCCTTTCCTCATATTCCCTCCGCCGCTAATATGTAACCAAGCCCTCTGATTGGCTGAGAAGGGGGATGTAACCGACTCGCTGATTGGCTGAGAAGGAAACACGTGATCTAACTGTTTCCCGTTATCGGATCAATAAAATTCCCATTCGATGACGCAATCAAGTTCTCGGAAATTCACTTCCCCCTTGAGTCCTAGATCAATAACATTGTTCCCGTTAGAATTCAATGCGTATGTGCAACCTTCGTCCCGGAGTTATTACGCATAGAAACAATAAATAAATCGATCTTGGAAAAAAAGGCCATTGAGCGATTACGCAATCTTTCCCCCTAGGGACTCTATGACCATAATGTTTCTTAATTCCCCCTTCGTGAATCAATAATTTCCCCTAGCGATTATGTAAATCAAGTTCTCAGGTCAGGTTCGCTTAAAGATCAAAGAAACCGGTTCCTTCGGAATTGGGGTATGGGGATTGAAACCCTTTGGATCGGGGTATGGCGATCGGGGCCCTTGTGTGTGTGTGTAAGTTTTTGTGTGTGTGTAAGTTTGTGTGTGTGTGTAAGTTTTTATGTGTGTGTAAGTTTTTGTGTGTGTGTAAGTTTTTATGTGTGTGTATGTTTTAGTGTGTGTGTGTAAGTTTTTGTGTGTGTATAAGTTTTTGTGTGTGTGTAAGTGTGTGTTTAATAAGTTTTTGTGTGTGTGTAAGTTTTTGTGTGTGTTTAAGTTTTTGTGTGTGTAATTTTTTATGTGTGTGTAAGTTTTTTTTTGAGTGTGTAAGTTTTTGTGTGTGCATGTAATTTTTTTGTGCTTGTAATGTTTTTGTGTGTATGTAAGTTTTTGTGTGTATGTAGTGTTGTGTTTAAGTTTTTTTGTGTTTTAGTTTTTGTTTGTGTGTAAGTTTTTTTTTGCATGTGTAAGTTTTTTTGTGTTTGTAAGTTTTTTGTGTGTATGTAAGTTTTTTGTGTGTGTAAGGTTTTTGTGTGTATGTAAGTTTTTGTGTGTATGTAAGTTTTTTTTTTTGTGTAATTTTTTGTGTGTGTATAAGTTTTTGTGTGTGTGTAAGTTTTTTTTTGTGTGTGTAAGTTTTGTGTGTGTGTTAGTTTTTGTGTGTGTGTGTAAGTTTTTGTGTGTGTGTGTAATTTTTTTTGTTTGTTTAAGTTTTTGTGTGTGTTTTAGATTTTTTGTGTGTTTAAGTTGTCTTCTGTGTGTAATTTTTTGTGTGTGTGTAAGTTTTTTTTTGTGCGTAATTTTTTGTGTTTGTGTTTGATTTTTTGTGTTTGTGTGTGTAAGATTTTGTGTATGTGTGTAAGTTTTTGTGTGTGTGTAAGTTTATTTGTGTGTTTGTAAGTTTATGTGTGTGTGTGTAAGTCATTATGTGTTTGTAAGTTTATGTGTGTGTAATTTTTTGTGTGTGTGTAATTTTTTGTGTGTTTGTAATTTTTTGTGTGTGGGTGTTAGTTTTTGTGTGTAAGTTTTGTGTGTGTGTAAGTTTTTGTGTGTGTGTAAGATTGTTTGTTTGTTTTTGTGTCTTTGTTTGTGTTATTTTTTTTGTGTGTGTTTGTAATATATTGTTTGTTTGTTTTTTTTTGTTTTTGGGTTCATTTTTTTTTTTGTGGTTTATTTTTTTTTGTGTTTTCTTTTTCGTTTGTTTGTGGTAGTTTTTTTGTGTATATATTTTTGTGTGTAAATAATTTTTTTTGTGTTTGTATTGTTGTTTGTGTGTGTTAGATTTTGTGTGTGTGTGTAAGTTTTTTTGTGTGTGTATGTTTTTTTGTGGGTTTTAGTTTATGTGTTTGTGTTAGTTTTTGTGTGTGTGTATGTTTTTTTTTGTGTGTGTGTTAGATTGGGTGTGTGTAAGTTTTTGTGTGTGTGTAAGTTTTTATGTTTGTTTAAGTTTTTGTGTTTGATTAAGTTTTTGTGTTTTTTTAAGTTTTTGTGTGTGTGTAAGTTTTTGTTTTTTTGTTGTATTTTTTTTGTGTTTGTAAGTTTTTTTGTTTTTGTAAGTTTTTTTGTGTGTGTAAGTTTTTTTTTTTTGTGTAAGTTTTTGTGTGTGTGTATGTTTTTGTGTATTTGTTAGTTTTTGTGTGTGTGTTATTTTTTATGTGTGTGTGTAATTTTTTGTGTGTGTGTAAGTTATTGTGTGTGTGTAAGTTTGTGTGTGCGTGTCAGTTTTTGTGTGTGTAAGTTTTTGTGTGTGTAAGTTTTTTTGTTTGTGTAAGTTTTTGTGTGTGTGTGTGTAAGATTTTGTGTGTGTGTGAGTTTTTGTGTGTGTACAAATATCAATTCTATTTTCCTAAAATAATATAAAAATTTCCACTTCAATTCAGATTTTTCTCAAACAGATGAAAGAATTTAAAATACTGTTCTAAATTTTTCATAGAAGATAGAAAAGTTCAAGTTCTCTTCTGAATTTTACCAAAGAACATAATTCAATTCTAATTTCTCCAGAGAAAATAAAAAGCTTCCACTTCAGTTTTAAGTTCACCAAGACATGAAAAATTTAAAGTGCACTTCTAAATTTTTCCGTAGAAGATAGGAAAAGTTATATTATGATTCTGATTATTTTCCATGAAGATAAAAAGTTTCACTTTAATTCTAAATTTTCTTAAATTCAATTCCGACGTTTCTCAAAGAGATGAAAAATTTTAAGTTCTGTTCCAAATATTTTCCCGGAAGAAGAAAAGTTCAACTTCGATTCTGAATTTTCTCAATGAAAATGAAATAAGTTATTGATCAATTCTATTTTCATAAAATAATATAAAATTTTACACTTCAATTCAGATTTTTCTCAAAGAGATGAAAAAATTTAAAATACTGTTCCAAATTTTTCTTACAAGATAGAAAAGTTCAAGTTCTCTTCTTAATTTTACCAAAGAACATAATTCAATTCTAATTTCTCCAGAGAAAATAAAAAGCTTACACTTCAGTTTTAAGTTCACCAAGACATAAAAAATTTAATGTTCAGTTCTAAATTTTTCCGTAGAAGATAGGAAAAGTTATACTATGATTGTGATTATTTTCCGTGAAGATGAAAAGTTTCACTTTAATTCTAAATTTTCTTAAATTAAGTTCCGACTTTTCACATAGAGATGAAAAAATTTAAAGTTGTGTTCCAAATTTTTCATTGAAGATAAGAAAAGTTATACTTTGATCGTTAATATTCAAGTTCTCTTCTGAATTTTACCAAAGAACATAATTAAATTCTAATTTCTACAGAGAAAATAAAAAGCTTCCACTTCAGTTTTAAGTTCACCAAGACATATAAAATTTAAAGTTAAGTTCAAAATTTTTCCATAGAAGATATGAAAAGTTATACTTTGATTGTGATTATTTTCTATGAAGATAAAAGGTTTCAATTTAATTCTAATTTTTCGTAAATTCAATTCCGACTTTTCTCAAAGAGATGAAAAAATTTAAAGTTCTGTTCCAAATATTTTCCCCGTACGAAGAAAAGTTCAACTTCGATTCTGAATTTTCTCAATGAAAATGAAATAAGTTCTTGATCAATTTTATTTTCCCAAAATAATATAAAAAGTTTCCATTTCAGTTCAGATTTTTCTCAAAGAGATGAAAAAATTTTAAATACTGTTCCAAATTTTTTATAGAAGATAGAAAAGTTCAAGTTCTCTTCGGAATTTTACCAAAGAACACAATTCAATTCTAATTTCTCCAGAGAAAATAAAAAGCTTCCACAGATTATTTTCCATGAAGATAAAAAAAATTTTCCTTAGAAGATAGGAAAAGTTATAATATGATTGTGATTATTTTCTATGAAGATAAAAAGTTTCACTTCAATTTTAAATTTTCTCAAAGAAGTGAAGAAAAGTTCAACTTCGATTCTGAATTTTTGCAATGAAAATGAAATAAGTTATTGATCAATTCTATTTCTCCAAAATAATATAAAAATTTTCCACTTCAGGTCAGATTTTTCTCAAACAGATGAAAAAATTTTAAATACAGTTCCAAATTTTTTCATATAAGATAGAAAAGTTCAAGTTCTCTTCTGAATTTTACCAAAGAACATAATTCAATTCTAATTTCTCCAGAGAAAATAATAAGCTTCCACGTCAGTTTTAAGTTCACCAAGACATAAAAAATTTAAAGTTCAGTTCTAAATTTTTCCATAGAAGATAAGAAAAGTTATACTATGATTATGATTATTTTCATGAAGATAAAAAGTTTCACTTTAATTCTAAATTTTCTTAAATTCAATTCCGACCTTTCTCAAAGAGATGAAAAAATTTAAAATTCTGTTCCAAATATTTTTCCGGAAGAAGAAAAGTTCAATTTCGATTCTGAATTTTCTCAATGAAAATGAAATAAGTTATTGATCAATTCTATTTTCCTCAAATAATATAAAATTTTCCCCTCCAATTCAGATTTTTCTCAAAGAGATGAAAAAATTTAAAACATTGTTCCAAATTTTTCATAGAAGATAGGAAAAGTTATACTTTGATTGTGAATATTCTTCATGAAGATATGGAGCTCCACTTTAATTCTGAGTTTTCTCGAAGAAGTGCAAAATGTACAAGTTCTCTTCTGAATTTTCTTAGATAAGAGAAAAAAAGTTAGATCAATTCTGAAATTTACCATTGAAAATGAAAAAGCTTCCATTTCAGTTCCTAATTTCTCAAAGACATAAAAAATTTAAAGTTCAATTCTAAATTTTTCCTTAGAAGATAGGAATGGCTATACTATGATTTTGATTATTTACCATGAAGATAAAAAGTTTCACTTTATTTATAATTTTTCTTAAATTCAGTTCATTCATCTAAGCACCAAAAACAATAGGTTATGTTATGTTATTTATAAATAAATATTAATAAATAATTAGAAACATTTCTCCATTTTTAAGTTAGGTTAGGTTAGGTAAACTTATCACGAGCGCTCATGATAAGCTAACCTAACCTAACTTAAACATGGTAAAAAGATTAAATTAGGTTAGGTTAGGCTAGATTAAGTTAGGTTAGGTTAGGTTAGGTTAGCCTACGTTCGCGCGCGTACGTAGGCTAACCTAACCTAACCTAATCTAACTTAATCTAGCCTAACCTAACCTAATTTAATCTTTTTACCATGTTTAAGTTAGGTTAGGTTAGCTTATCATGAGCGCTCGTGATAAGTTTACCTAACCTAACCTAACTTAAACATGGAGAAATGTTTCTAATTATTTATTAATATTTATTTATACCTAGCCTAGCCTATTTTTTTTGGTTCTTAGATGAATGAAGCGAATTTAAGAAA
Organism: Artemia sp. Qi Xiang Cuo; assembly: GCF_049724085.1. Lineage (NCBI taxonomy): Eukaryota > Metazoa > Arthropoda > Branchiopoda > Anostraca > Artemiidae > Artemia > Artemia sp. Qi Xiang Cuo. The sequence continues at coordinate 78,852,669 of NC_142795.1, read as the reverse complement.
AATTAGAAATAAAGTGAAACTTTTTATCTTCATGGTAAATAATCACAATCATAGTATTGCCCTTCCTATCTTCTATGGAAAAATTTAGAATTGAACTTTAAATTTTTATGTCTTTGAGAAATTATGAACTGAAATGGAAGCTTTTCATTTTCAATGGTAAATTTCAGAATTGAGCTAACTTTTTTCTCTTCTCTAAGAAAATTCAGAAGAGAACTTGTACATTTTGCACTTCTTCTAGAAAACTCAGAATTAAAGTGGAGCTCCATATCTTCATGAAGAATATTCACAATCAAAGTATAACTTTTCCTATCTTCTATGAAAAATTTGGAACAATGTTTTAAATTTTTCATCTCTTTGAGAAAAATCTGAATTGGAGGGGAAAATTTTATATTATTTTAGGAAAATAGAATTGATCAATAACTTATTTCATTTTCATTGAGAAAATTCAGAATCGAAATTGAACTTTTCTTCTTCCGGAAAAATATTTGGAACAGAAATTTAAATTTTTTCATCTCTTTGAGAAGGTCGGAATTGAATTTAAGAAAATTTAGAATTAAAGTGAAACTTTTTATCTTCATGAAAATAATCAAAATCATAGTATAACTTTTCTTATCTTCTATGGAAAAATTTAGAACTGAACTTTAAATTTTTTATGTCTTGGTGAACTTAACACTGACGTGGAAGCTTTTTATTTTGTCTGGAGAAGAGAACTTGAACTTTTCTATCTTCTATGAAAAAATTTGGAACTGTATTTAAAATTTTTTCATCTGTTTGAGAAAAAATCTGAACTGAAGTGGAAAATTTTTATATTATTTTGGGGAAATAGAATTGATCAATAACTTATTTCATTTTCATTGCGAAAATTCAGAATCGAAGTTGAACTTTTCTTCACTTCTTTGAGAAAATTTAAAATTGAAGTGAAACTTTTTATCTTCATAGAAAATAATCACAATCATTGTATAACTTTTCCTATCTTCTATGGAAATTTTTTTTATCTTCATGGAAAATAATCTGTGGAAGCTTTTATTTTCTCTGGAGAAATTAGAATTGAATTGTGTTCTTTGGTAAAATTCAGAAGAAACTTGAACTTTTCTATCTTCTATGAAAAATTTGGAACAGTATTTAAAATTTTTCATCTCTTTGAGAAAAATCTGAACTGAAGTGGAAACTTTTATATTATTTTGGGAAAATAAATTGATCAATAACTTATTTCATTTTCATTGAGAAAATTCAGAATCGAAGTTGAACTTTTCTTCTTCCGGGAAAATATTTGGAACAGAACTTTAAATTTTTCATCTCATTGAAAAAGTCGGAATTGAATTTAAGAAAATTTAGAATGAAAGTGAAACTTTTTATCTTCATAGAAAATAATCACAATCATAGTATAACTTTTCATATCTTCTACGGAAAAATTTAGAACTGAACTTTAAATTTTTTATGTCTTGGTGAACTTAAAACTGAAGTGGAAGCTTTTATTTTCTCTGGAGAAATTAGAATTGAATTATGTTCTTTGGTAAAATTCAGAAGAGAACTTGAATATTCACGATCAAAGTATAACTTTTCCTATCTTCAATGAAAAATTTGGAACAGAACTTTAAATTTTTCATCTCTATGTGAAAAGTCGGAACTGAATTTAAGAAAATTTCGAATTAAAGTGAAACTTTTCATCTTCACGGAAAATAATCACAATCATAGTATAACTTTTCCTATCTTCTACGGAAAAATTTAGAACTGAACTTTAAATTTTTATGTCTTGGTCAACTTAAAACTGAAGTGGAAGCTTTTTATTTTCTCAGGAGAAATTAGAATTGAATTATGTTCTTTGGTAAAATTCAGAAGAGAACTTGAACTTTTCTATCTTGTAAGAAAAATTTGGAACAGTATTTAAAAATTTTTCATCTCTTTGAGAAAAATCTGAATTGAAGTGTAAAATTTTATATTATTTTATGAAAATAGAATTGATCAATAACTTATTTCATTTTCATTGAGAAAATTCAGAATCGAAGTTGAACATTTCTTCTTCCGGGAAAATATTTGGAACAGAACTTTAAATTTTTTCATCTCTTTGAGAAACGTCGGAATTGAATTTAAGAAAATTTAGAATTAAAGTGAAACTTTTTATCTTCATGGAAAATAATCAGAATCATAATATAACTTTTCCTATCTTCTACGGAAAAATTTAGAAGTGAACTTTAAATTTTTCATGTCTTGGTGAACTTAAAACTGAAGTGGAAGCTTTTATTTTCTCTGGAGAAATTAGAATTGAATTATGTTCTTTGGTAAAATTCAGAAGAGAACTTGAACTTTTCTATCTTCTATGAAAAATTTAGAACAGTATTTTAAATTCTTTCATCTGTTTGAGAAAATCTGAATTGAAGTGGAAATTTTTATATTATTTTAGTAAAATAGAATTGATATGGGTACACACACAAAACTTACACACACAAAAAAGCTTACACACACACACACACAAACACACACACACAAAACACACACACACAAAACTTACACACACACAAACACACACACACACACACACACACACACACACAACACACACACACACACACATAAACTTACACACACACAAACACACACACACAAAACACACACACACAAAACACAAACACACAAAAACGCACACACACATACACACAAAAACACAAACACACAAAAACACACAGATACAAAAACACACACACAAAAAACACACCAAAACACACACACACAAAACTTACACACACACAAAACTTACACACACACAAAATAATAAAAACACAAACACACACAAACAAACACACACACACAAACACACACACACAAAAACACACACACAAACACACACACACACACAAACACACAAACACAAACACACACAAACAAACACACACACACAAACACACACACAAACACACACACACAAACGAAAAAATACAAACATACACATACAAACCTACACACACACAAAACACACACACACAAACACACACACAACACAAACGCACAAACATACAAACACACAAAACTACACACACACAAAACTACACACACACAAAGACACACACACACAAACACTACACACACACACAGACTACACACACAAGACTACACACACATGAACACACACACACAATGCACACACACACACACATAGACACAGACACACGCAGACACACACACACAGACACACACACACACAAACACACAGACACACAAAGACACACACACACAAGACTACGCACACAGAACACACACACATAAACACACACACGAACACACACACATAAAGCTTACACGCACACAAACACACACACACAAACACACACACACACAAACACACACACACAAAAACACACACACACACAACACACACACAAAAAGACAACAAACACAAACAAACACACACAAACAGACGCACACAAAGACTTACATACACACAAAACACATACACACAAAAACCTTACACACACAAAGACTTACATACACACAAAAACACACACACACAAAAACTTACACATGCACAAAAACACACACACACAAAACACACACACAAAACAAACACACACTACATACACACAAAACTTACATACACACAAAAACATTACACACACAAAACACATGCACACACAAACACACACACACAAAAACTACACACACATAAACATACACACACAAACACACACACACACAACAAACACACACACACACAAACTTACACACACACACTTACACACACACAAAACACACACACATAAAAACTTACACACACACACAAACACACACACATAAAAACTTACACACACACAAAAACTTACGCACACACAAAAACTTACACACACACACAAGGGCCCCGATCGCCATACCCCGATCCAAAGGGTTTCAATCCCCATACCCCAATTCCGAAGGAACCGGTTTCTTTGATCTTTAAGCGAACCTGACCTGAGAACTTGATTTACATAATCGCTAGGGAAATTATTGATTCACGAAGGGGGAATTAAGAAACATTATGGTCATAGAGTCCCTAGGGAGAAAGATTGCGTAATCGCTCAATGGCCTCTTTTTCCAAGATCGATTTATTTATTGTTTCTATGCGTAATAACTCCGGGACGAAGGTTGCACATGCGCATTGAATTCTAACGGGAACAATGTTATTGATCTAGGACTCAAGGGGGAAGTGAATTCCCGAGAACTTGATTGCGTAATCGAATGGGAATTTTATTGATCCGATAACGGGAAACAGTTAGATCACGTTTTTCCATCTCAGCCAATCAGCGAGTCGGTTACATACCCCGTCTCAGCCAATCAGAGGGCTTGGTTACATATTAGTGGCGGAGGGAATATGAGGAAAGAATTTTTTCTATAGTTTTATTAGTCTGTGAATAGAATTCAAAGCAGTGAGAAGAAGAACAGTTTGACTTTACTCATTTGGATATATATTAATGTTGATGACGATAAGTGGAATGTTTACCCTATTAGAAGTTGATAGTGGAGTTGATGATAATAATACAAGAGCACCAAACATTGCAGTGGAAATCACGAAAGGATCACGGCTTTGTCTGGAATGGGATGCAATATATGCAAGATATGTGATAACCTTGAGCAAATTTAAAATGGAGGATCAATTATGTTTCGCCGCAAAAGTTGATATAGCACATGTGAATAGACTTCAATGTGCTTTAAGTGCATTAGTGAAACATATCGAAGACAATAAACTCTATCGCTAGGTGTATATTCATAGTATTATTGATGTTGTAGTTGTAATTATTCAATAAAATTGTTTCGAAATCGAAAATGTTCCCTTTCTTTTCTGGTCAGGTTAGGCTAACGAATCTAAAACTAAACTAAACTAGAACTCAAATTAAAACTCTAAGCTAAGACTCTAAGGTAAAACACCAAACTCTTAACTAAAACTAAACTAAAACTCTAACCGAAACTCAAAGGTAAGAAAATCAAACTCTTAACTAAAATTAAACTAAACTAGAACTCTAACAAAAAAAAACTCTAAGCTAAGACTAAGCTAAAAATCTAAACTCTAAAAAAAAATAAAAATAAAATAGAACTCTAACAAAAACTCTAAGCTAAGACTCTAAGCTAAAAATCTAAACTATTAACTAAAACTAAACTAGAACTTCAACAAAAACTCTAAGCTAAGACTATAAGCTAAAAAATCTAAATTCTTAACTAAAAATAAAATAAAATATACATATAAATTAATATAAAATTTAAAAAAAAAAAATATTAAATAAAATTAAAATAAAATATAAAAATAACAAAAAATATAAGATAATAATATAAGATAAAACTATTAACTATTAAATGAAAATAAACTAAAATATAACTTCAACAAAAACTCTAAGCTAAAAACTCTAAACTCTTAACTAAAACTAAACTAAAACTCTAACTGAAACTCAAAGGTAAAACATCAAACTGTTAACTAAAATTAAAGTAAACTAGAACTCTAACAAAAAGCGGCGCATTCCTGCGGCGCATCCTGCGGCGCGTTCCTGCGGCGCATCCCCCGACCCGCGGCTCATCCCCCTGCGGCGCATCCCCCTGTGGCGCATCCCCATCCGGCGCATCCTCCTGCGGCGCATCCCCATGCGGCACATTCCTGGCTTGCGGCGCTTCTCGGGCCCGGGGGCCCTTTGAGGATCGGGGGCGGGCCTCTGGGGTCCGGGGGGGCCCTTTGGAGGTCCGGGGGCCCTTTGAGGACCAGAGGAGGGCCTTTGAGGGTCTGAGGAGGGGCGTTTGGGGGGCTGGGGCTCTTTGGGAGCTTGGGGGACCTTTGAGTACCGGGGGCTTCCTTCGGGGTTGGGGGGGGGGATCGGAACCCTTGGGGGTTGGGGTAGAGGACCTCACAACACTGTTCAAATGGAACTTGTGTATTATAACGACCACAGAGTTTCACCCTCAAATTCTCTTCTAAAACCTTTCCTAAAATCTTCTTTCAAAATGTCTCTAACTGTTTCGCCGAAATAATCCCATAAAATGGATAAAACGGTTTCGCCCAAATAATCCCTAAACGCAAATTCAGCGTGTTCCTTTGTTATTGGCATCTCTGCGCTGACGCATTTCAAATTTCTATGAAACCCTTTCCTACGTTAATCTCTTCATCTCATAAATTTTCCTAGCTAAACTATTAGGGTTTCGTTAGAATATCAATTTATCTCTCCGACTTAAAGCTCTGTGAAGCCGTATTTAAAAATAGAATTTCTATCTCTTTAGACTCCCGCATAATTCCAAGATAACAAGTGATGTCATTTATAATTCCTGACATTAAAGATCGATGAAGCCCTATTTAAAAATAGAATATTAATTTTTCTCTCTGACCTAAAGAACGTTTATCCCTCAGGCCTAAGATTAAAGAAGCCATAATGTTTCTTAATTCCCACTTCATGAATCAATAATTTCCCCTAGCGATTATGTAAATCAAGTTCTCAGGCCAGGCTAGCCAAACAATCTAATAACATTCGCGTCAAGCATGTCCATTCTCACTGACAACGAACAGACATAAAACAGGAACATAAATTGCTGTTGTCATCCTTAAATGTGACAAAGTTCCTGTTTTTTCATTCTCACTGACAAAAACCATAAAAACAGACATAAATGTGAGAAAGTTCCTGTTTTTCAAATTCTCACTGACAAAAACCATAAAACATCCATAATTTGATGTTGACATCCATCAAAAACATCAAATAAATCGACCAACACACAGAACCATCCAAGAAAAACTCCATAAATGCGACAAATTCCTTTTTTTTTATTCTCAGTGACAAAAACCATACCCCCCGTTGGTATCGTACTCATCTATGTTGTTAAAAAAAGTTGTAGGTTGCAGCAGGGGTGGGCCATTGGACCTCCTGATCGGGTTTTACTGACGTCCAATTCAGAACGTTTGAATTCGTCAGTATTAAACTAAATTGTAGATGGCAGCAGGGGTGAGGGATGGGAGTATAAGATAGCTTTCTACTACTAATTATACTACAAATGTTTTCTTTTGTACTTAATATTGAAAATGAATATTAAAATTACAGTAAAATTTTGAACTGATGAGCTTTTAGCAATTAATATCATTATGCATCAAATATTCAATTTAATTTATTAGTTCCTTTCAAGATTGGTCAAGATAAATATTGTTTCACTACAAGCAAAATTTGGATACTGCCCCCTTCTTTAACTGTAAAAACCTAAAGCCTTCTGAGTCATTGGTGCTTCACTGAAAACGATTTACTTGTATATTACAAATGAATTCTTTTCCAGTTCGTACAGCATTGAAAATGAAAATAAAAATTACTGTGAAAAAAAATCTTGAACTGAGATCTTTCAACAATTAATATTAATATATATCTAATATTCAATTTGATTTTGTTTATGCTTTCCAAGACTGTTCAAGACTCATATAGTTTTGCCATTTTTTTTTAACTCTGCCATTTTTTGTAACTAATCGTGTTAGTTTGTTATGAAAACAATCTACCAAGCATACAACTACCCCAAATCAGTATCAATAAATAAATGAAACCCAAAACGAACAAAAATCAAAATAAATAGTAGAGTCAAACTCGAAACGATCATAAATCGATATTAGTAGACTTACACACCCCAATGCTTTCCAAAAGCTAAAATATATTTTGTAATGTACTGAAAAAAAAATCAAATAATTTAACTGAAAAAAAAAATTCGCATTGTCTATACAATATGCATATGCTGATATTTATTACCTAAAATTTTAATTAATTTTTGATTTCTTAAAGTTACAAAAGTGAAAATATTTCAAAGAATTGTTTTCAGTAAAGCGCCAATGACGCAGTAGGTTCTAGGTTTCTGCAGTGAAACGATACCAAAACTCTTGTTTGTAGTTATTCTTATTCGATTCAAACTTGATTTGCATATTCAATTCAAGTTTCACTTGTTTTAAAATTTGTCTATTAAATTATATTAACCGATATCGGAAGTTTGTTCGTACTGATTGTTTATTTAATTCCTGTTCGTTTTAAGTTTCATTTATACTTTAATAGAAAAATATTTATTTCGATTTGAGTTTGATTTTCATTTTCAATCTAAGCAATACTCGCTTTAAGATCTATTTATTTATATATATTATTACTTGTTGTATGTTTTTTGCTATGATTGTTTATTTAATTTCTGTTCGTTTTGGGTTTCATTTATTCTTTAATAGTAATTTGTGGTCGTTTTGAGTTTGAACTTTATCAGGTATTTGTATCTCCTGAGCTTAAGTTTAAAATAGCCTTTACTTTTCTTTGAAAAACTTATTTTTCGGAAAGTTTTTCTTAATTAATTAGATATAAACATTAGCTTTTAAATGAACCCTCAAACAGGTTTCTATGATGTTGCAGCAACCCGATATCGACGAAGAAAAAAAGAAAAACATCAGTGCTACCCATGCAACGAAAGTGATTTTCCTTTTTGTTAATAGTTGAGGCTATAGTTTCTTGCATAGGATTTAAAAAAAATACTAATTCCAATGGTTTAGACCTATTTTTCTTTTTTATCCAAAGCCAATTTTGAGGGGGTTCAGGCTCTTTTTCATAATTCCTCTAAACTTGTTTTCAAAATAACATTTTATAATTAAAATTAATTATATATATATATATATATATATATATATATATATATATATATATATATATATATATATATATATATATATATATATATATATATATATATATATATATATATATATATATATATATATATATATATATATTATATATATATATATATATATATATATATATATATATATATATATATATATATATATATATATATATATATATATATATATATATATATATATATATATATATAATATATATATATATATATATATATATATATATATATATATATATATATATATATATATATTATCAAACAGTTCGTGGTAACGAACTGTAAGTAAGGAGCGACCCGGCTCAATGGTAACCGAAACTCTAGAAAACGGGTTTTTGATAACAATAAATACAGAAAAAGAATCAGATTTCAATGGTGATTTCAAATATATAACTTTCATCAAGTTTAGTGCTACCCATCAAAAGTTACGAGAAAATTTGGCTGATTTTCAAAAAAAGGGGGAAAGACCCCCTAAAAATTATAGAACCTTAATGAAAATCACACCATCATATTCAGCGTACCAGAGAACCCTAGAGTAGAGGTTTCGAGCTCCTATCTACAAAAATGTGGAATTTTGCATTTTTTTGCCAGAAGAAAGATCACGGGTGCGTGTTTATTTGTTGTTTTTTTTTTGTTTGCTTTTTTTTCCCAGGGGTGATCGTATCGACCCAGTGGTCCTAGAATATTGCGAGAGGACTCATTGGAACGGAAATTAATTGTTCTAGTGCCCATTTTAAGTGACCAAAAAATGGAGGGCAACTAGGCCCCCTCCCACGCTCATTTTTTCCCAAAGTCACCTGATCAAAATTTTGAGATAGCCATTTTGTTCAGCATGGTTAAAAATATGAGAACTATGTCCTTTAGAATGACTTAATCCCCCGAAGTCCCCGGGGGGGGGGAGTTGACTAGGGAGCGAGCCCTCTAATATACGTATTAAAAATATATGAACATAGAAGCTCGTTACGTAAGATAATTCGTAAGTTAGGTATATTTATTACTAATAAAAACGTTCGTAAATAAAATTAAACAAGTTTCGAGAAAGCCACTTAACCAAATAAAAGTGTAATTAATATGCAAATTTTGTTTTAATTATTCGGCCTTTGTGATTAAGGGGTCATTTTTAAAGAATTGGAACAAAATTCGAACTTTAGCTTAAAGAGCAAGGTATTGACTAGGGGGTGAACCGCCTAATACGCCTAGTAAAACTCTATGAAGACAGAAGTTCAATACGTAAGTTAATTCGCAACTTATGTGTGTTTATTACTAATAAAAACGTTTATAAATAAAGTTGAACAGGTTTATAAAAAGTAATTTAACTTAATAAAAGTAAAATTAATCTACAAATTTTGTTTCAATTATTCATGTACGATGAGCCAAAATCAAAACCTGCATTAATTCAAAAAAGTTCAAAAATTAAATAAAAAACAAGTTTTTTAACTGAAAGTAAGGAACGACGTTAAAACTTAAAACGAACAGAAACTATTCCGTATATGAAAGGGGCTGTCCCCTCCTCAACACCTCTCTCTTTACGCCAAAGTTTAACTTTCTCACAAATCAATTTTTTTTCAACAATAAAATTTTGTTTTAATTGCAAATTTTGTCTTAATTAAATTTAATTAATATTAACTCCATTTAAAAATGGAGGACAATTAGGCCCCCTCCCACGCTCATTTTTTCCCCAAAGTCACCTGATCAAAATTTTGAGATATTAATTTTAATTAACTTTAACGAAAATGATACCGTCAGATTCAGCTTATCAAAGAACACTATCAAAGAAGTTTCAAACTCCTATCTGAAAAAATGTGGAATTTTGCATTTTTAATTAACTTTAACGAAAATCACACTATCACATTCAGTTTGTCACATGACCCTATTAAAGAAGTTTCACGTTCCTATCTGCCAAAATTTGGAAATTTAGATTTTTTACTCGAAAAAAGATCAAGATGCGTGTTTTTTTTTTCTGAGATCGTATCGACCAAGTTGTCATAAAATGTTTTTATCGGGCTTATTCAAACAGATATCAAAGGTTTTAATGCCCTTTTTAAGTGACCAAAAAACTGGGGGACAGGTGAACCCCCTCCAAATCTCATTTTTTCCCAAAGGCGCTTGATTTATACTTTGAGATAGACATTTGGTTCAGCAGATTCGAACAATTTAAAAACTATGTCTAAACGGCGTAATTAACCCCCCCCCCCCCACAGTCCCAAAGGGAAAGACTGCAAGTTTCGAACTTTTCCCATTGTTTACATATAGTGTAGGTTATTGCGAAGCATAAAGATATTTTCCGTTTTTTTCTGGTAGGCTGGGGGAGGGGTTTACATGGGAGGATCGTTCCATAGAGGAATTTTGCATGGGGAAGGGAATTTTTCATGAAGGGGTACCGGATTTCCCAGCATTATTTAAAAAACGATCAGAAATTAAATTACAAAAAAAGCGTTTCTGCAACTGAAAGCAAGGAAGAACATGAAAAACTTTTACTAACAGAAATTATTACATATATTAGGGTGTTCACCCTGTCGTCAATACCTCGCTCTTTACGCTAAAGTTTTTCTTAGTACTTTCAAAAGAGCTTTTTATTCTAATTAAACGACCTTTGGGATTTTCAAACAGTTCGTTGTAACGAACTGTTCAAACAGTTCGTGGTAACGAACTGTAAGTAAGGAGCGACCCGGCTCAATGGTAACCGAAACTCTAAAAAACGGAATTCCGATACCAATAGATACATCAAAAGAATCAGATTTTAATTCTGATTTCAAATATATAAGTTTCGTCAAGTTTAATCTTACCTATAAAAGGTTACGCGCCTGAGAAAATTTGGATGATTTTCGAAAAAAGGGAGAAAGACCCCCTAAAAGTTATAGAACCTTAATGAAAATCACACCATCATATTCAGTGTATCAGAGAACCCTACTGTAGAGGTTTCAATTTCCTATCTACAAAAATGTGGAATTTTCCCTTTTTTGCCAGAAGAAAGATCACGGATGCGTGTTTATTTTTTTTTTTCCCATGGGTAATCGTATTGACCCAGTGGTCCTAAAATATCGCAGGAGGGCTCATTGGAACGGAAATTAAAAGTTCTAGTGCCCTTTTTAAGTGACACAAAAAATGGAGGGCAACTAGGCCCCCTCCCACGCTCATTTTTTACAAAGTCACCCAATTAAAATTTTGGGATAGCTATTTTGTTCAGCATAGTCGAAAATCTAATAGATATGTCTTTTAGGATGACTTAATTCCCCACAGTTCCCAGGGGAAGGGCTGCAAGTTATGAATTTTGCCCATTGCTTACATATTGTATTGGTTATTGGGAAGTATACGGACATTTTCAGGAAGGATTTTTTTCTGGTGGGGGGGGGGCTGGAGGAGGGGGTTACTCGGGATAATCTTTCCATGGAGGATGTTTCTTTGGGGTAAGGGACATTTCTATGAAGGGGGCGCCGGATTTCCAAACTGAAAGTAAGAAGCAACATTAGAACTTAAAACGAACAGAAATTATTACGTATATGAGGGGGTTCTCCCCCAAGTCAATTCCTCGCTCTTTACGCTAGTTTTTTTAGTGCTTTCAAAAGAGCTATCTATTCTAATTAAACGGCCTTTGTGATTCAGGGGTTTGTGAATTAATTTTTTTTAACTTTTAACGTAAAGAGCGTGGTATTGACTAAGGGGAGAACCCCCTCATATACGTAATAAAATATACGTAATAAAAAAAAAAAAACATTAAAAAAAAACAAGCGATACGGTTCAATAGTAATCGAAACTTTTAAAAACGGAATTTTGATGTCAATAAATGTATCAAAAGAATGGGCTTATAATGCTGATTCTAAATATATAAATTTTATTAAGTTTAGCATTACTCATCAAAGGCTACGAGCCGGAGAAAATTTACCTGATTTTTTAAAGAGGGGGGTAACATCCCCTAAAAGTGAAAGAATTTTAATGAAAATCACACCGTCAGATTCAGCGTATCCAAAAACCCTATTAGATAGGTTTCAAGCTCATATCTGCAAAATCTGCAACTTCGTATTTTTGGCCAGAAGCAAAATATAAGAATATAGAAGTTCATTATGTAAGTTAATTTGTAAATTACGTCAGAACCAAATTTAGAAACAGCCATTTTGCAAAAGGAAAGTAAAATTTTTTTGCAAATTTTGTTTGTTTATTCAATGATAGTGAGACAAAAAAAAAGCTGCATTAACTGAAAAAAGATCAGAAATTAAATAACAAAGACTATTTTTTTAAACTGAAATTAAGGAGCGACATTAAAACTTAAAACGAACAGAAATTATTCCGTATATGAAAGGGGTTGTCCCCTCCTCAACGCCTCGCTCTTTACGCTAAAGTTTTTCATTGTTTAAAAAAAAATAGAGTTGTGAAAAAGTCAAACTTTATCGTAAAGAGCGAGGCGTTGAGGAGGGGACAGCCCCGTTCATATACGGAATAATTTCTGTTCGTTTTAAGTATTAATGTCGCTCCTTACTTTCAGTTTAAAAACTTGTTTTTTTTATTTAATATATCATGAGAATGGCCTATCACATCAACTATTTCAATCTATTTTTATAGCTAATCCTGAGCAATATATATTCAAAAATGTATCGGGTCAATCTTAGGGAACCCCCTGTGTGACCTACAGATTTAAATTGACTGGTGCTTAAACCCAGGAATTGATTCTTTAATCAAAAGACCTCCCTATGCAAAAAAAAAACAAAAAAAACATATAACTGTTTTGATTGTTAATAGCATTGACCAGTTTGTCGGTATAAATATGCAAAAAGGTTTGCCGAATAAGATAAAATGAAACTAAAGTTGTTTTGCGAAACGGATTAAAAAAAAACTGTCTTTCTTTTCACCGAGTAAAGCTTGGTTGCAGAGAATGCTTAAAATATTCTGAATTATAATATATCTACATAATTGGAACTTGGGCTCTGAAAACTGGCGTGAGATGTTAAACAACGGGTACTAGAAGCCACCCTAGCAAATGTGTATTTCTCAGTATACAGTCGGCATGTTTCGATCATCACAAGAGTGTATCTTACGGATTTCTTATGTCTGTAGTCCCACGTGCTCTACTGACAATCTACAAATAAACGCAAGGGTGGATCCAAGGGGTCCCTGGCCTCCAAGACTTTTCTGGCATTCTTATTCCGTTTTTTTCCTTTTTTTACTCTTTTTTTAAAAGTAAATTTGTCATTTTCGTCAATTACTGGCACCCTTGTCACATTGGGTCCCCCAAGATTTTCCCCTGGATCTGCCTTTGAATAAACGTACCCGTATCCCGTTTTAAATTTTGTCAGATTAAGTGATCCAAAAGATGAGAAAACTTCCAATATATAAAAATTAAGCGTCCCTACAGACATGTGGATTCTTCTTGATTTTCCCCTCTGTCAATTTATATTATTTTTTATGGTCTCAACCCTATGGGCTTTCATGATTGTAAAATCAGACATATTTACAGATTAAATGTTACAAAAACAAGAATCGATTACGCTTTTTGTCATATTTACGACCGAAGGGTGTTATTCTAGTTGTTTTTGAGAGGACTTGTTCTTATTTTGTAAAACTTGCAAAATGAAGTTCGTTTATATGTGGGGCTTAACTTGTTTACGTCTAGAAAAGTTGTTCATTTGGGGACGGGAAGTTTCGCTAGAGAAAGGTATTAAATTAGATCCCTAGAAAAACATTGTAACTTCTCTCTGTTGAAGTTAGAGTAGAAAACTTGATCTAGTCGAAGCAGGGGGACACTTGCACTTCTCATTTGACTTGGAAAACAGTTTAATTGGATTTAGCTTAGCGCTTGAGAATACTTGAAATTACTAATATTTTGAAAACAAAATTTATTAAATCCCTAGAATGAAGCATCAGTTATAATTAATAACAAAACTTGACAAAGTTTCAACATATAATAGCTTTGTAATTTCCGAGGAACATAGGTTTGTTAAGGTTTAAGTCAGCTAAATGAACTTTGAAGGTAGTATACAAGGGTAGGCTTTCAAGTCTCCCTCTATCCTTCTTGATATCTCATGATTCAACAATTCATCCTATAATATTTATTTTCATTTTCATATAATTCGTTTTTTCGCATTTTTCAAATTGTGGTCATATCCCCAAATAGAGAAGATTCTTCCGTCCCTGCCTGCCTGATGCTCCAGTTAAGTTGCAAAAATATAACACAGGAACTTAAATTTAAAGGATAAACATGATTCATTTTCTTTACACTTGACTGAAATTTATTCCCCGCTTTTTGGCGACCCCCTCCGCTCGCTCATACCTTCTGCCTTCCCCAGTGACGGGCTCGGATCTTTGGCCTTCTGAATTAGAGCCTGGCCTCATGTCCCGCTTCTCACTTCGCTCGCTGAGGCCAGCAAATATACCCTAGTGCCGTCTGTTTTCTTTTTTTCATGAGTTTGTCCTAAGTTTGTATTGTTTTGATTTTTGTTGCCTTTATAAACCTTTTCTATTCCCTGGCGAAGGTCTTAGATCTCAGTTTTAGTTTTTTTAATCCTAATTTAAAATCAGTAGAGTTTTAAAAATCAGTTTTATTTTTAAATTTTGTATCCCTGGTGAATGGTTATGATCGACTCGATGAAAATCGACATGATGGGGTGAGAAGCAAAAGGCCACTTTTATTTCAAAATGTTCGCCACTCTTAAACTATCTTTTAGTGTATTACCTAAGGGGGCTCATGCAAGATTACTTCCGCCCTCACCGAAAGATTTTTTTTAAATACCGCTTTTGCCAAGGCCTTAGATCACACCTTCCTTCTAGAAAATCACCAATATTATATCCCTAGTAAATGAGGATAATCGACTTAATGAAAAGAGCTTACAATTTTTGAAGTACGTGGATATCAATAGACCATTCTGCGAATTTTAATTTTCTGCCAGAATTTTCAGAGAAGGGGGACGATAAAATGACACTTGAAATGAACCATTGAAATTGGTTTAGAGTGAAGTGGCTTATTTCCTGGAGAATATTACACTCTTTTGCACAAAAAGGGGACATTGTTGACCTAGAATCTACACTGGCATGAAATAGTAAAGCATATATTTCTTAAAAACAAGTTAGCAATTTCCACTTCTTTTTAAGAGTCATAATAAATTTTAAGATGAATGTTATTGTAGGAGAACGAAGGGCCTCCAGTTGCCCAATCAGGATGGTAAGAGTAGAAAATAAGCAATAATTTTTGTTGGTACAGCTACTTAATATCCGTTCGTCTTTATCCGTGCAAGGTTAGAGGGAGTAGCCTATGAGTATAAGTTTTTGCCAATATATGTCGGCAAATACCAATATTTATAAAAATACATTAATAGAATATTCAAACGACATTGTTTAGTGGTATCTTCAAAGTTTACTTTGGCCAGTCCTTGGATTATTTGGCGAATTCTAAGATTGGCCAATCGTCGGCAAAATCTGTTGTTTTGGTCTCTTATTCTTGACCTTTATTGGAAAGGTATCGTACTTTCGCCACTTTAGACTAGGTAGACGTAGCTTTTTTTCTTCGTTTTAAGAGCGTACATATACAAACGATGAGCTGGCTTCTTTACAGAAATGTAGCTTATTCTTGGCTAATCATTTTAAATTTCTAAAACATGAACACTCAATAAAGACAATTTGCTTGACTAAGCCATCAATTAACATATTAAGTGAGGTAGGAACTCGGGAAGTAGCTATCAAGAGCTATACTGAGAGAAAGGTTAAGATAGCGTTCTGCGGATGTAGAATGACAGATTAACTATGATCGTCCTATTTGACCAGCCATCTAAGGCCAAGCGAAAAGCAGGCCGTCTCGCGTGGGGAGGACGTGATAAAGAAGCATTTAAGGAGAGGTAAAACTTCTTAGGAGAGTGTAAAGAGTAGATTGGGACGGAGGAAAAGCGTACGGAGCTATTTTGGTCTCAGGCAGCTTGGTGCTACAGTTAGTTATTAGTAATAGCAGTTACAAGAAGTAACTCTGCGAAACCTTATATCGAAAGTATTTCGTACTGAGATCTTATTCTGAGAAAATCCCTCAAATAAAAAACACCCTGAGAACATTCAATTTGAGCGTTTTCCGAGAAAAAAATTCTAGCGTGAATGCTGGCGTAAAATGCGCTGACATTGAAGAAATGCAGCCGTTATTAGCTCGAAAAATGCTGCGTATGTCCACCTTTTTTTGGTTAATCCTTGAACTATCTGGTAAAGAATTAGTGTTTGGGTTTTTACAATAGCACAATCATGAAACAAATTCAAATTTGTACTTTGGCTGAGATGCTTCAGCAGTTGCTGAAGGGCTCTAAAAATAACTGATTTTTTTGTACAACATTATCGAATCTTTTTCACTTTGTTTTGATCTATCCTTCTAGGCCTTTGCCGGAAAGACGCGGTACTTTTAGTTAATTGGTCTTACAATTACTGAGAGGTAGCAATTAAAACTGCAACGCAGTAATGGGATTTATGTCACTTCAGTTCGGAACCTGTATTTTCAAAGCTATTTTTTCTATTCCTAATACGCTATAGTATTGAGCCTGCAGTTACGGCAGCAAAGGTGTCATAATTTTCTGTTTTAATATGTAGCCTACCTGAAGCACATTCCGTAAAACTTTTTTACCGGAACAAATAGTAGGCTAAGTATCTCGCCGACGCTTGGTGTAGCGGAGATCGATCCTATGGCCCTGTGCTGTGAAGCAGAGCATCCATTCAATACACTGGTTGATCTTGCCTATCTTGTGCCCGGGGCAAAACCTTGATTAACGCACCTCTGTCTCTCACAAAATTTCCAGGCCAAATTTTGACTAAATTTTCATTTATTAACCGTTTTTTCAATTTAATAACTAAATAATAATCTATTTTTTGATTTTTAAACTTATTTTTTATTATTATTATTTTATTTATAAGCTCAAGATTTAAAGGAAATGGGAACTTCGTGGGAGGGTGTAAAAAGGGAGGCTTTGAATAGATTGGGGTGGAGGAGGAGCGTGCGTAGCTGTGTTGGCCTCAGGTGGTTTGGTGCTGAGGTGAGTTGTTAGTAGTAGTAGTAGTAGTAGTAATAGTAGTAGTATTCTATTTATTATTATTATATTTTTTTTATATATTTTTTTTTATTAATTATTTATTAATTGCTTGATAATTTAGTAATCAATTAATAATGTATCAATTATTTTCATTTGTTAACTGCCCCCCGCCTCTACTTTATTTTAATGAAAATAAAATTTCATAGATTACAAAATAATTACAACTGTTAGATTACTTATTTGAATTTTTGCGTCCGTAAAATTTTTAAACCCAAGCTAAGCACCCACTCTGTCCTCTTCTCCCTCCCCCCCAAAAAAAAACACTTCCTCTAATCTAATACTAAGTAAGTAGAGGTGACCCTATAACTCCGAACATGACCACGTGGTTAATGGGGTCAATGACCTCTTTCTCCAGGTGTGTTTTTGGCACGCTCTCAGTGAATGTTATGATCCAGAAATAGTATTTGTTGTTGTTTCCGAGGCAAATGTCAAGGTCAATGTTGTTGTTGTTGTTTTGGGCACCCTCCCAGCGAATGCCAAGGTCAATGTTGTTGTTGTTGTTTTTGGCACGCTCTCAGCAAATGTCAAGGTGTGCAGAAATAGGAAACAGGTTTTGTTGTTGTTGTTGTTTTGTGCACGCTCTCAGCAAATGTCAAGGTGTGCAGAAATAGGAAACAGGTTTTGTTGTTGTTGTTGTTTTGTGCACGCTCTCAGCGAATGTCATGGTGTCCAGAAATAGTATTTGTTGTTGTTGCTCTCGAGCCAAATGCTATGACTTTCCTGGAAACAGTTAGATCACGTGTTTCCTTCTCAGCCAATCAGAGGGCTTTGTTTACATAACAATTTGACCTTGAGATTTCGTATATAACGGGCATGCAATGTGATTCAATTATCAGAAAGTATTGTGAGACAATGGATAGAACAATTAACATAATTGATCAGCTTGAGGCCTTGGCTGCCGCAATTAGCAATGTAAGTGCATTTTTATTTTCAAACGAATTTTCCTTGGACATCCTCCAGTATATTCAGCTAAAACGTAAATATATTCCTTTACCCCCAAACCCCCCCCCCCCAAACCATACAAACATCATTATAATCAATGGAAAACATAAAATATATTCTTTTTACCCTAACCCCCTCCCACGCTGTTTTACAATCCCAAATTCTCGCAAAAAGAAATAATTATCCTTTCGTTAAATTCCTTCCTTATATATTTCCAGCTAAAGCGATCACTGACTTCTGTCAATTTTTAATGAAAATGCCGCTCTGTTTTGACACAAGACTCCAATGTTAGGCCTATAATTAGCTATCACCCTTTCCGGTTTACAAACGCGGTCAACGGAACTATTCTTCCGTCAAAATTATTTTTTCTCTGAGACATCCGTAGCTATTAACCCACTATGTTTTGAAATGAGCTCTCCGCACAAGTATATAATTACTGTATCAACCTTTTCCGGTGTGTTCACGGTATCGGTCTAGCCAAACGGTTTATTTTGATTGTCAAATTAAAACGATTTTCGGCAATAATTAAGCTACGCCTATGCAACCTGTATAGAAGTAGAGAAATGCATTCTAAACAAAATAATTGCTAACAATATATTTAGAACATTATGTAAAAGGGGGGAGGGGGCAATACATTGCTTCTAACAGCTTCGTTGTAAGTAAATTATGTGAAAGGGGGGAGGGGGGCAATACATCGCTTCTAACAGCTTCGTTGTAAAGTAAAAACAAACTATTTCTTCGCATTAAAAGTAAGGGAGGATTTGGTGTGTAGCCATGTACACCCATTGACAAGAAAACTAATGTGTAAATATATGCGATGCGTCTCTAGACATGTTTTTTATTTTTTTCAAGCTTTCAATAAATTTTCTTTTATATTCCCGGATGTGAATACAGGATTTTTGTTGGGGGAGGGGGTTAGCACTTTTAATAGTTACAAAATAGAAAAGATAATTGTTTCTTACCTTAATTGCTTCTTCGTCATTTAGTGATTTTAGCTATAACATTTGAATAAAAGGTAGTAAGATATGCCTTTCGCCTGAATAAAACGCATGATTAACTCAATGAGAGGGTAGACTTAGGGTAGGTTAATTTTCCTAAATTTAGGGGGGGAGAATATGGGTTTTTTGCTTTACTAAATGAGATAAATACTTTTCTAAACAAAATTATGTTTAATAACTTTCTTTCTTTAAAAAGGGAGAAATTATTTTGATTTGATTTTTTCTCTTCTTTAAGGCAAATTATGAAGAATTTGCGGACCCTACATCGATGAGACCTATGGCTGGCGCAAATAGCGAAGAATGCTCCTCGCAGCCACCCGCTAAGAAAGCGAGGGCTAATAATGCGCCCCCTGCGAGGGCTACTACCCTGCAATATGGTCGCTGGCCAAAACCCTCTAGCTCCACGCTACTTGACCCACTGCAACCTCTCAGAAAACCAAAGAGAAAGTGGGCAAATAGCTACAATGTCGAAGCCTCACCTACACAAGCTTTTTCAAGGGTCTTAAAAGCTGTCCCGTCTGCAAAAGTCACAGCTCCTGTACAAGAAATTAACGTCGCCGCCCACTCCACCATCCTACACACGTTACCTGGTCCATCCGGCACCCAAGCCCAGACGGATTATGCATATGTAAGCATTTTTTCCCTACCTATCTATTTCTTCCAATGTTTTAGTCCTTTTCAATCCCAATATAAACTTATCGCAGCGAGATAATAACCACTATTACATATCTAAATGTATTTTTTGCTAAGAAACCGCTCTTTTTTCTGTTGCTATCGCTTCACATATAGTTTAGATACCATTGAAACTCAAAATGCTATTCCGTTCACAATTGAATATTATCTTGCTTTAATCTTTGACATAAGCTCTCCGAACAAGCACATAAATAGATCTGTTTCATCCCCTTTTCCTGTTCTATCATTAGCGAGGGTTAGACCGCCAAGTCTAGGCTTTCAATGCTTTTAACATAGCTCTATTGTTTGGCCAAGAAAATTAGCAGTGAATTGTCTGCAAAATTAGGACGTTGGAATTCTATGTAAGGGCGAAACAAGTTATACCCCCAAAAATAATAATTGCTATTTATGAAATTGATGAAACGGGAGGACCTAGTTGCCCTCGAATTTTTTTGGTCACTTAAAAAGCGCACTGGAACTTTTAATTTCCATTCACATAGTTTTAAGAGATATTATTCCATTTGTCACATATTGGCGTTCTAATTTACACTGAATATTTCTATTTTAGTGAGGGGGAAAGCGAGTTAACGGTTCAATCCTGGAACACTCGCGCGAGAATTAGAAAAATTTCAACTTTTGAAGAGCATTATGAGAAGGGGGACTGGGAAGAGCTGTGGGAGGCGCTGCATGAAGCGCCGCAGGCCCGAGAAGCACCGCCGGGTTGCGCCGTGGGCCAGAAAAGCGCCGCAGGGATGCGCCGCAGGGATGTGCCGCAGGTTGCGCCGAAGGGGGTGCGCCGCGAAAAAAAAAAAAAAAAAAAAAATTCTATGTAAACTATTATATTATGTTGAGTTTAATTAACCAAATGCTTTTAAGCAATAATTTTAGAAGTTGGGATGATTTGAAAATAAGCTATTTTTCATTTATAGGTTGGTGCATTGGTCCCATATTCACCGTCCAGTGAAGAAGGGGAGGAACCACCAGCGGAGTTTCAAGACAATGAAACATGGGACGATATCATTGAAATACCTTTTAATATTGATAAGTTTTTAGATGATTTTTTTAATGTAGAAGCTAGCACAGTTGAGCGGGTAGACTTGAGCCCAAACACTTTACAAATTTTAGATGATTTTACAGGGAACCCTCCTCCTCCAGCCCTCGATACCCTAACGAGTCCACTTCGAACAACTGAAGTGGAGCATAGTCCAAATATTGTTGAACAACTGGGGGGAGGGGGTACATTTTTCCCCGATTTTCATTTATCGAACACAATTTTAAATAATATAGTTGTTTTCACTGCAACGGTTGGGGATCCCTTTAATACACTTTTGGGGGGAAATTTTGTTTTTGATCCTGTAGAGATTGTGCATGCCTATGTAGATAAAATTCGTGCACTACTGGAGAACCAAATTCAATTGTGGGGAGGGGGGAGGGATTCAATTAAGGTTCCTATTGTTCTAAAGGTTTTTTATTTGAATGAGGGAAAAAGCGAGGTTTATTATATTTATATACATTCCGAGATGCGTGTAATTTGTCCAAGTTTAGGAAATTTTTAGAGAGCTTTTAGCGAGTGGGTAGGGCAAATTATAACGCATGTCGAGAACTTTAGTAACATCGGTCATGGGTAAGTAGTTTTGCTTGTTGAAAATTTAAGTGTTAACGTATGTAAATTAAAGAAAGATTTTATTGTAAGAGGGGGGCAGGTGTGGAAAGGGCAATAGTTTTAAATTATAATTCAGATCTAGAAGGTTGTAAAGGTGTCCAGCGGATTCGTTTTGAAACAGGTCATAAGTGTTTCCGATATGCTTTCCTCATCTCAGCATTCGAGCCTCTAGCACGTGACGCTAGCAAGACGAATTTAGACAATTGGGCTGTACATGGGAAGGATGGGTCCGATTTCCCAGTTGTAGATTTTTCATGTTTAGATGGAAAATACCCAGTAACGCTACGATCCATTGATAGGTTTGAAAGGGCCAATGCTCATTTAAATATTGGAATTACTCTGGTACAATACGAAACAAAATTTAAAGATGGGACTTGCTCTAAAAAGAAGGGGGTGGTATTCCCAATCAGGAGCCCGTCAGATGTTTGGGTCAGACACTGGGTTTGGTTGTTATGCACGCCGCCTAGTGAACCAAATGCAATTGGACATTTTAACCCTATCACTGACATTAGTAGAGTTCTGGGGGAGGCTAAAAAGGGGCGAGGGGTACGTTTCTACTGTCCAACATGTCTCTCTAGATTTTGGACTGAACTAAAGTTGCGAAATCACATGAAGCATTGTAGACAGCATGGGTACCAGTCAGTGGAAACGGTTTCAGGGGATAGGGCCATTCTACGCTTTAAAAATTTTCAAAATACCCTCCTCCAATGCAACAAAATATCTTTGGACTGTGAGGCTAAGCTGGTGGAGGTGAATGATCCCCGATATCCAAACCGTATCAAAGAACACCAGGCCATTGCAGTGTCCTATGCTCATGCGCAAAGAGACAGTTCTAACACCATGCGGTTGTTAGAAATAGTTGATACATTGGATGAGAACGAGTGCATGGTCAAGGCATTGACCAAACTGATTGGCATGGCTAATGGTGGTATTTTTCGTTTGAAAAATACGCATTATCCAATGGTGCTGTCTGCAAAGGATCGTCTCGCGATTAAAAATCAAAAAATATGTTGTGTTTGTAAGGGGGAGTTTGTAGAGGAGGATAAGTGGACTAAAGGGAAAAGAGGGGGAGGGGGAAAGTCAGAGACCATGATCACTTGTGGCAGGAAATATCATCTGGGGGTAGTAATTTTAGGGGGTAGCGCATCAATCGTGTAACTTAAACGTTAGCCAACAGTTTTTTATCCCAGTTTTTATTCATAACTCTAATTATGACTTAAAATTTATTTTACCGGCACTGGCACGTATGCACAGGGAGGGAGTGAATAATTCATTTACCTACAACATTATTCCCAAATCGGCCGAGAAGTTATTGCTTCTCGAACTGAAATGGCAGGTAGTGGATAATGAGCGTACGTGCTGGAATAAAATCAGGTTTTTAGATTTCTTTAGTTTTTTCCTTAAATCCTTAAGTCAACTAATTCAAGTGGCGAAAAGCGACAATTTTGATAGCTTTCCCTTGCTTAAACAGCACTTTCCAGACAGTGAAATGTATGACTTATTAACCAGCAAAGGTGTATATGCATACGACTATTACTGTTCTGGCACTCACTTAAGTGAGGAGAAACAATCTCCAATTGAAGCTTTTTACAATTCACTGGCCAACAGCGAATTCACAGTCAAGGATTATGAGTTTGCCAAGAAGGTGTGGTCGAAGGGGAATTGTAAAAATGGGTGGGATTATTGCAGACAGTGCTTGGTCAGTGACGTTCTAACTCTGTTGGATATAGTCTTTAAGAATACAAAACAGATCTATTTAGAGTTGAGGCTAGATATGGGCTTCTATTTGTCTACACCCCATTTAGTGATAGATTTCATTTTGAAAATTATTTGGGAGAAACGAGATCTAATCACGGACGTACACCAGCATCTTTTTTTAGAGTTTTCACTGAGGAGATGGTCAGTTTCTCACGGTGATCGTGTCTAGTCTACCGATCCCAGCGGACATAGTACCGGTGTAAAGTCAAAAGCAGTGTTCTTGGACATGAACTCGTTATACCCCTCGGCAATGTCCCACTACTCTTTGCCGTGTGGGAACTATCAAGGGCTTGAGAATCCTTGTGAGTTCCCCGAAATTACCACCATCGAGGACAACGGGCCACAAGGATGGTTCTTTGAAATTGACGGTCACATTCCGCTGGCGCTTCACGACTCAGTCAAAGATTTTGTTTTTCCCTGTATCAATTGGCCGGTGAGCAGGGACTCGCTGAGCCCCTACAATCGTTCATTGGTTGAAGATATGGGGATGCATTGAACTCCCTCCAAACAGAAACTGATTGCTGATTTGGACCCTAAGGAGATTATCGTTGTTCACCATATGATTTGGCGTTGAATGGTGAACAATGACTTCAAAATCACCAAAATACACAGGGTCCTGCAGTTCAATCAGTGACCTTATTTGAAAATATTTATTGATACTTTTTTCGATAAACGTTCTAGGACAAATTCAAAGGTGGAGAAGGACTTGTATAAGCTCATTCTAAATTCAGCGTTTGGCAAAATGTGCGAAAGCGTACGTAATAGATCTCGCTGCGACGTCGTGACTGACCCTCTAGAGTGTGCACGAATTATTGCCGACCCCAATTTTACATCGTTCACGAGCATAGAGGTCGGCATGGTTCTTCTACACAGGTGAGAGCGAAATGTAGTACTGAAAAAGAATATAGCTGGCGGCAGTTCAGTTCTGGAAATTTTAAAGAAGCTCATGTTGTCGTTCTTTTACAATGTGTGCAAGGTGCAATGGCCACGGGAGGGGGAGGTTCAAGTTTACTATGGGGATACAGATTCTCTGCTGTTAAAGGTAAATGGGACTGAAGATTTATTGGGTGATTTGCAAAATGGGGTGCATATCACCTCGCGGATGGATTTCACCAACTGGAATCCATCTCTCTACCCCGAGTTGGTGAAACGTCAAGCCCCCAACCAACTATTAAAATTAAAATCGGAGACGGGGAGTGATTTGATATCCCGGGGCGTGTTCCCGGGTCCCAAAGTTTATTGCGTGGAAACACATAGTGGGGATGAAAAGAAGACATGTAAAGGGGTGCCTACACATTTTGTAAAGAGCAATTTTAACATGAGCGTGTACAGAGACTGTGTAGAAAGTAGCCTAGTGCCAAGAGCACAAGTGCTTGCAATTCGCTCTCTACAGTATAGAAATTATACTGTGAGAGTAGAAAAAAATGCAATGTCGTGTATATCTGACAAGGTCTATGTGCTCTAGAATGGTGTGAGTGTCCTACCTCATGGTCACTATCGTATTTCAGACCGAGTTGAATGCGTAGACTATCGTAATCAACTTGGTCTGGATAAACTAATCTAACCAACTAGCCACCACCACTCAACCTGTTCATAAATTAACTAACCCAAGCACACTACCTTAACCACCACCCAAACTACCCCAACCACTACCCCGCAGTAGCAGTGACGACACCTATTGTTTTTTTCCATCGCAGTTCCCGGGGGGTGGGGGACCCTGCCCGCGGCCACCCAGGGGGGGGAAGTCCCACCTGTGGCCGGCCGGCCTTCGGCCCCGCGCTCCCCGGGGGTGGGGGGATCCCTACTTTAAAGTTACCGTAATGTTCAACTGTGCTATTGTTCCAAGTGTATTTTGTTGTACAGACAAGTGTTGCCCACAAAAATGTTGTACAAAGATGTTGTACAGACAAGTGTTGTAGAGAAAAGTGTTAATGGACAGAAAAGTGTATTAAAGAAAAGTCTTTAAAGACATTAAGTGTCTATTATAAAGTGTTATCATTGCAGTTCATGTTGAAAAAAATGAGTTTTCATGTTAACCAAGTGTCAAGTTGAACAAGTGTTATCATATTGTTGTAATAAATGTTGCCATGAAATATTGTTTTTGTTGTTCTTGAATAGATAGATCTATGGGAAAATTACTACTTATTCATTGAGCACATATGATTTACAGTTAGTCATAGTCCGACTGTTGTCAACAGCAGCATGTATCAATTTAAAACACCCTTCAGATCATTTCTGTGTGGACCCTCAATGTCGGGGAAAACAACGCTTTTAGCTAGAATAATTCAAAATTCCGATAAAATGTTTTTGGAAAAACCGAAAAAAATCTACTATTGCTATAGTATTTGGCAGGAGTCCTACGATAAAATAAAAGCTATTGCCACAACCATACCAATACAATTCATACGGGGACTTGATGTTTTCAATAGTATTGAACCAAACTCATAGCTGATTATTGATGATTTGGCTGAATCCATTGAACAGTTATCACAGGAAATGCTACAATTGTTCATTGTCCGCTTACATCATGAGCACATTTTCATAACTCTAGTTCTACACAATCTGTTTCATCAGAGCAAATGTATGCAAACCCTTGCTTTGAATTGCACCGTCTATATTATCTATCGAGTTGTTCTTTTTTATATCTCACTCATAAATCTCAAAAAGCATATATAACCCCGCGCACCTAAAATTATATTTTAAGCGTACACACAAGCGACTAGCAAGCCCTTAAGTTAAATTTTATTGGATCTTAATAAGAGCACGCCCGAGGATCTTCGTGTAGTCACCGACATTTTCAACAATAAAATTACAGTATATCTTCCGCTGAACAGTAGAAAAGGCTATTAGTTGCCATTATGACACTGACGAAACTACATGAACAGCGCCATTTATTTTACGTTTTAAGAACTTCAAAACCCTTGCTTAGGAAGGCCATACTCAAATATGGTGTCGGCAGTGATTTCATTAATCTGATATCTGAACTTTGTTTAAATTTAACTGAGGGCAATGTTCAACTGCCAGAAGGTGTTATACAAAAGACAAAGCAACATCGTTCAACTGTGCGTAACTTGGATTTTAAGTACACGGTGAAAGATTTAAAAATAACACAACTACCTTAGGCAGGCGGTAGCTTTTTCACCCTTTTATTTCCGATAGTCACTCGAATTGGAAACAGGTGCCCCTAGAGAATGTTTATACACAACAACGTGAAACCGTTTCAACTTGTCATTTCACCCGATAAACATTTTGAGGACAATATAAAAAAATTCATTGACGATGAGCATATTGTCGATGACAAAAAACTGCTTGTATTTCAAGATGCATTGCGACGTATGGACAAACATAAACCTTATCGTGAGAGACCCATCACTAATCCCTCTAAACATGAAGAATCTCAAGATTCTGCAGTGCAATCAAAAGAAGAAGGACTTGAATTCAATTGTCTTGAAAATTGGAAATCTATTGCCATTGTCTTATCGAGAACAGAGTAAAAGAGTATTATCTTATCTCGTGTTGGAAACTGGCGATCAAGTTAAAGTCGATAGCACAGAGAAACGAATTATAATTCAGTGAAAAAGTTATAATCTAGTTTATTTAATTTGTGATATGGTGACGAATCGTAAAGGACTTTTATCCTTTGACGATAATCTATACACCTTTCTGTGTGTATCAAACTTTCCCAAAAGTCTTATTGGCAATAAGCAAATTCTAAAGAAACTAAGAGAATATAGACCTCCAACAACACCATTTAAAAAAGAAGAAGATTCAATATTTGAAGATACTATCAGCACTACTGATTTTACAACACCTGTGGATGCTAGTCAAAAGCGAAGACGAATTGATTCGCCCACCAGTGTGCAAAAGGGGAGTGGACATTACACTACGTGTTTACGCTCAAAATGGATGAAGTTCTGAAAGGTGTCTATGAAAATATTGGCGAGGCGGGAAGTTTAAGTTCCCCCAAAACTCTTTCCAAAGTCTCCGGCACCACATTGAAAAAAGCAAAAGAGTATCTAGAAAATGAACCGAGTTACACACTACATCGGAATCACAGGCTTCGCAGTAAACAATATCGACAAACTAAAGCCTTTTTCCCTCTGCATATAATGCAAACGGATCTTTTAACTTTAGACACAATTCAACGGCGTTACAATGCGCTCTACAAATATATTCGAGTGACAATCAGTGTCTTTAGTCGCTATGCCTATGCCATTCCACTACGGTCAAAGAGTGGTGTTTAAGTTCCTCGAGCCATTGGCAGTATTCTCGAACAGGTTTCAGATATAAAAATTGAATTGGATTGTGGCAGTGAATTTGTTAATCCCCAAGTGCAAAAGTTTCTTTTGAAATATAATACAACACTTTATCATAGTCACAGTCCGATAAAGGCTGCATTAGCTGAACGACTAATAAGAACGATTCGTCTATTAATTTCAAGATATCGCACTTTGAAAAATACTCCGTCTTTTATTCATGATTTAGATAAAATCAGGTTGATTTATAATCAGTGATCACATCGATCTCTATACAATTCTATACCAACGGATGTTCATTATAGTGAAAATAAATCTAATACTTTTATAAAGCAATACTCCACTGGTAGTGAGAAGATAAAGAAGATGAAATTCAATGTTGGTGATACTGTTCGAATTAATAGAACCACCAATATTTTCGAAAAGGGGAATTATTTCTGGAGCACCGAACTGTTTAAAGTGTCAAAAATTCTAGACATCAAACCCACAACATATCGGCTACAAGACACTAGAGATGATGAGATTCTCGGTAGCTTTTATGAATATGAACTGCCAAAAGTTAGAAACACTAGTGAAAGTTATCAAATTGAAAAGATATTAACGAGTCGTACTCGTAGGGGTAGGAAACAGTTGATTGTTCGCTGGTTAGCATAAAATTCAGATTTTGATTCTTGGGTCAGTGCTAAAGATATTGACAATGCCCAATGATTTCTATGTGACTGGCATGTCCAATGTTTCTGATCCACTCTACAATGATCTGAATAGAACAAGTTATTTTTAGACGAAACTCTCCCCGACCATCAAATTCGACGGAAAGTATGAAGTGGCTATTGTCGAATGTATCCTCAAAAATACCTATGACATCCTGAGAAAGGATCGTAAATATGAAATAAAAATTAGACCCTATGATTGGCCGCCACCACCAGGTGATCAAGAACAAATTCGAAAAATCAATTGGTTGAATTATCCATATATTGAATTACCCTACGAGGAGCTCACCTGCATGAATGATTTATGTCGTACTATCAATAAAAGAATTTCCGCTCGTAAAAAAGGGGCTTTTCATTTCAACTATTCAAAGGAGGAGGGCAAGATCTAC
Source organism: Artemia sp. Qi Xiang Cuo (assembly GCF_049724085.1). NCBI lineage: Eukaryota > Metazoa > Arthropoda > Branchiopoda > Anostraca > Artemiidae > Artemia > Artemia sp. Qi Xiang Cuo. Next base: position 78,823,600 of record NC_142795.1, on the reverse strand, counting down.
ATTAGTTCACCTATTGCCAGCGAAAAGGTTATTCTCAATGATAATCTAAAGGATGTTCTTGGCTTTAAGCTCAATATAATCAATGGTAAAAGTGCCGGAAATACTAATTTCATTTTCGCTGACTACCCGCCTGCCTTCTCCACAGACACTTGTATATTTCTCTATGCTTCCTTTGTGGAAACATCTCGGGTTTGTAATTCAAATGTTCCCCTCCTACGAGTTCTTGAACGAAAAACCAATCAAGAACATATTTATCACTACAATATAAAGCATCTTCAGTATATTCCCGTAAACACTTGCTATTTGGAACTCTGTCAGTTAACACTAAGAACTGAATTGGTTGATCCCATAGCAATTTCAAAAGGTTTGGCTGTGATTACATGCCATTTTCCACCCATCGTTCAACAGCAAGATGCCTAATAGAAAAGTGGTATTCACTTGTCCTGATATTGACTGCTATGTTAATACTCTTGGCCCAAGACAACAGGGCAATGGAATGGACTATTACAAGGGTCACTCGTCAATGTCTGGTTATGGTCTCAGCAGCTGGTTTTCTGAGCTGTTACGTTCTTCACTACCACAGGCTAGAAAATATCTTGTACCGGCTGCGACAGATTTTGCATCCTCTACACTATACGATTGGGGCTCTGGCAAGGATTTTAAGAAAAGTGCTACGGAAAGTCTTAGGTCCAGCGCGCGAACCCTTGGAGATAAAATAAATCAAACTGGCAAAGTCTTAGATACGTTGAAAAACAATGCATCACTCGTCAGTCTCCAATCAGCACGGAAGCGTAATACATCCCCCTTGTCAAAGAAAAGAAGGAAAAAGCTAACACACTGTATAACCAGAAGCTCGAGAATGAAAATTTTTAGATCGAAACTTGAGTTCTTCTCTTAAGATGTCCTACCTACCACATAAGGATTCTCAGCCTTCAATCACTGCCTCATTGAATATATTCAATACCGAAAATGTTGATGTGAGTGTCAAGCATGGATACTATGAACAATTTTATCCACTACAACCCCTCTCTGATAATATCTACATTCAAATTTATTCCAATGAAGACTAATTCATAGATTTATCATCCACATTTATAGATTTACAAATGAAAGTCCAGAAATCCGATAATACACTGCCAATTCGAGCCGATGGGATATCCTATGAAAATTGTATACTACATAATTTATTTCGTCAAATTAGTGTCTACATCAATGGTACGCTGGTGAGCACAAGCAATAATCTCTCAAACTATGCAAGCTATATGCAATTCATGCTGATGACGCTCAAGTCATACAAGGAATTGAGAGACACCTCCAATGGATATGAATATATTACTAATACTGAGAGTACAGATGCACTTAAAAATGCTACAACTAGTGAATTACATCTAGTTGGAAAAATGTATCATGAAATATTTAATATACCCCAATGGCTACCACCCAATATTAAAGTGGATATAAAACTAACGCTTGCACCCTCCAATTTCATATTGAGAAAGGAACTTGCCGCCAATCCCGATGTAAGTCTCTCCCTCACCTCGGCACTGCTACATGTACGTAAACAGCAGGTTATGAGTTCTGTTGCTTTGGCCGTGGAAAAACTGAGAGCCAATGGCAACAATATTAAACTACTTGTTCCTCATACAATCACCAATCAACGTCATATTGCAATGGGCTCACGCACCTTCACCGATTCATCCTTTATCAATGGCGAAATCCCCTCGAAATTGGCTTTAGCATTTGTAATAAGCGCCAGTACAATAGGATCATGGACAGAATGCCCACATACACTCGAGATGTTTGGACTTTCATCTCTTGCGTGCAAAGTAAACGGTATCCCACTCTACAATCTATCCTTTGATAAATCCTATAGAACATTGTATAAGTTGACCATGCAAACCCTAGATCATGATTCGCAACTATTTGAAAATGGTATAACCGATGATATGTTTGCTAAAACACATGGTATCATTGTACTGGATTTGTCTGGCACACAGGATATGAGTATAGTACGCACGGGGACTGTGCGTTTAGAGTGTACATTTGCCGATCCATTGGCTGAGAGTATTACACTAATCTCACTAAATCAATATGAAACCTATTGGGAAATCACTCCCGAAGGCAGTGTTCTACTAGACTTGGCGCCATGAACACCAGTCAAATAATCAGTGTATTTAAAATGGATCCCTACCCGTCACAGTACAAATCCTATTGTCTGCCCTCAGACTATCTTGGAAAAATTCAAAGCATGAACAATACCTTAATTATTGTTAATAGCAGTCCGTTGACTGTTCTGACGGGTCATTGGCTGTGCATATTTCAAACAGTGAAGACGATTGAATTTTTTGATCCTCTTGGTCTACCCTATATATTCTACACACCTCACATCAGCAACTATATTGAGATCAGTGGGAAAACTATTATTCAAAATTGAATGAGGGTGCAGGATCTAACGACTAAAAGCCGGGGCTTCAATGCACTACTATATTTTGTGTTCCAATGCCTTGGTTACACCTACAAGCAGTTTCTCCACATTCATAGTGACAATCCACGTCTGAACGACTTTCTAGTGGAAAATATCCTCTCAGACCTATACAATATTGATTTCAGTGCCCTAAGAGTAAAGTGCTTAAAAAATATTTGTGAATTTGTTTATTAATAAAATGTATATATACAACAATGTCTTTAAATCTTCACTTTTAGATTTCTTCATCTTCGATGTATAGGCAACTGTCGTGAACCACTAATGCTGGTAAATCATTTGGATTCACTGTATATTGATCTTGATTGACTGTAAAGTCAGGGTCACATTTTCTACAGTACAATGTAACTTCACTCTTGTCATATCTCTTTGTATAGTCAATGATACTATTTGCATTCATATTATGAAATTCATGAGTTTCAATCTGTCTATTTGAAGGAATATCACATACAGTGTTTTCAAGTGGTGAATCACATTCGGTAACTGCCAAATAAAAATCACTTGATTTATAGTCATAGTAGGCAGTGTCGTTACAGCGATGACGTAGAAACCAGATTGTCTTGTTACCCCAACAGTTGAATCGTAGACCAGATTTCTCTTCCCAGAATAATTTAAATCCACGACGATACTAAACTGGTAGAAATAAACTGAAATCACGTTTAGGCTTATTTCCAGTCATAGCGGGGTAAGTATTCTCCCACTGATCACATTTATCATTGTGACAATTGGAGCACAGGTGCCCGCGAGGGTGAGAGTCACATACCTCTTCAAGACATGAATTACATCCTTTAATTTGTACTGCATAGTCTCTATGTAATTTACAAGGATTACATAATTTACACTTTTCACTATAGTCATCAATAATTGTATAATTCTCACATTGAGTCCAACTGCCAAGAGTGTACATGCACAATGGACATGTATAGAACATTTTTGGTATCTGATGTCAACTCTCTCACCGCTAAAACGAAACTGATCATCCTCGTTCCATAAATTCAAAGTGGAGGAAAGGGAGAGGAGTAACTCTGTAACGCTATCTCTTTCGGAGGAGGAGCCATCTACATTGGCAATGAAAGTATATCCACAATATGATTCTGCTTTGTTCCTATTAATATATCAATAAATTGAGTATGAGCATTTGAATCACATTTTAAAAGTTTCATACAATAGTCCAATGGTGGAGAATCACTTTTCATTATATTTTCAAGTGTTCCCTGAGAGAATATCCTGCGTTGGAGAGATAACTTGAGAAAATCATCATCCAAAATCAAATGTTTTTCCATAAACACTAGATTTGATCTAATTCTCTCTTTCTCAAATTTATTCATTTTTCAGTCCTTTCACTCCGACTGCTGACTCTAGACTGAGCCTGATTCGTTAGCTCTAACCAGAAAAGAAAGGGAACATTTTCGATTTCGAAACAATTTTATTGAATAATTACAACAACATCAATAATACAGAGAATGTACAATTAGCGATACAGTGTATTGTCTTCGATATGTTTCACTAATGCACTTAAAGCACATTGAAGTCTATTCACTTGTGCTATATCAACTTTTGCTGCGAAACATAATTGATCTTTCATTTTAAATTTGCTCATGGACATCATTTATCTTGCATATACTGCATCCCATTCCAGACAAAGCCGCTATCCTTTCGTAATTTTCACCGCAATTTTTGGTGGTCTTGTATTATTAGCATCAACTCCACTATCAACTTCTAATAATGTAAACATTCCACTCATTATTACAAATATGTATCTAAATGATTAAAGTCAAAACTGTTCTTCTCACTCCTTGATTTCTATTCACAGACTAATAGAACTTTAGCAAAAATTCTTTCCTTATATTACCTCTGCCGCTATTATGTAAACAAGCCCTCTGATTGGCTGAGAAGGAAACACGTGATCTAACTGTTTCCGGGAAACTCATAACATTTGGCTCGAGCAACAACAACAAATACTATTTCTGGACACCATGACATTCGCTGAGAGCGTGCACAAAACAACAACAACAACAAAACCTGTTTCCTATTTCTGCACACCTTGACATTTGCTGAGAGCGTGCACAAAACAACAACAACAACAAAACCTGTTTCCTATTTCTGCACACCTTGACATTTGCTGAGAGCGTGCCAAAAACAACAACAACAACATTGACCTTGGCATTCGCTGGGAGGGTGCCCAAAACAACAACAACAACATTGACCTTGACATTTTGCCTCGGAAACAACAACAAATACTATTTCTGGATCATAACATTCACTGAGAGCGTGCCAAAAACACACCTGGAGAAAGAGGTCATTGACCCCATTAACCACGTGGTCATGTTCGGAGTTATAGGGTCACCTCTACTTAAGTAGGCTACTTGTCTTGAAAATTTTTTCAGAAAAAAATCTAACAATACGGAATTTGAAAGATAGGCTATCGAAAAATTTAGATTCTTTTTCTATCCTTCTTTAAATAGCCAGTTTCTTTTGTTCTGTTTCCTTATTTGGCTGCTAATATATTTAGAAGTTGCATTTTTTTTTACCCAAAATAAGTTATATCCTCTTTTCTCCCTTAAAGAAAGAAAGAAAAATGAATATTTATTAAAACATTTTTTGTCGTAACTTTTACGCCTTAAAAAAAAAAAAAAAAAAAAAAAAAAAAAAAAAAAAAACCTCGATCACCCTAAAGATTTTTTGTTTCGGTTTTTCTGTTCTCCTGCGATAAACATACTGTCTTTGGAATTACCGTACCCTATTACACACGAATATTACCGAATACTTTTCTATCAACCACTAAAGTTTTTTTATGTACCAGATATTTTCTTTTCTGGCCTTAAAAAAACGTAAAGATTTAAGTATATTTTCCTGAAATAGGATCAGGATAAAGATATTCTAGAGCCCTTACTCTCGCATAGGGCGTCAAACCGACATTCCTGAAAAATAATTATATCGAAGTATTGCAATTTTTCGACAATATTTAAAAGCACATCTACCTCTTGGTTTTTTTTTCGTGGATCAATCAGTTAATATGATGTACTTCAGGCTAAAAAATTATGAAGTTGCAAGTATGCAAAATATATCAGACCACGAATTCTTAGGGCAAAAAAAAAGAAAAAAGATCGTAGTTTGGCAAGATATTTAAATAATTTTGATTGATCTTCCCTTTTTTTTGTAGATTGTCAATTCATTGATAGGCGGGCTGCCCCAAGGTTTTGTCTGAGTTTGTTGCTATGTGCTTTTGTTTTACCTCTGGAAAACAAGGGACTTCATTTCAGTTTGTCTTTGGCTGGCGGTGTCTTTGACTCGGTCGAGGGAAAAGCGCAGGAGTGAATAGAAACTATTGGTTCCTCGCCTTTAGCATGTATTTATGAATGATTGAACCCAGGGCGCCCCCTGGCACGCCACCAACCCTCAAGTTATGTTCCTGGTTGTGGGGCTGATAGAAACTTCCAATTACCAGTCATTGTAGCTCCTGAACAAGCGGATTTAAAAAATCTTTTTTTGCCAAAAAAAAAATAATTTCTTAGACAATACCGCCTTTACATTTATAATTAAAACGTATAGAAAATGTCCAAACCAGTAAGACTTTAAATGTCAGTTTTTTCTTCTTTTTTTCCGCTGACATATTTTCTGGGTCTGGGTATGAGGCCGAAATATTTTGTTAATGAGTTTATTATTGGTTTTCAAAAAAATGTTTTAGTTTTTTTCTTGTCGTATTAAAGGTTTAACCGAATTTTTTCATTGCTGTCAATTGATTTTAATTACCAAAAAGTGTTCAAAATTACATGCATAAAGCTCTTTAGTAAAATGGGCTTTAATTTAATAACATTAATATAAATATGTCGATTAATTAAACCTAATAATCTACAATAAAATATTTTACGTATGTTAGGCCGATAAAGGGATATACAGCAATACGCATAATGCAAAATTATAAACTACACCCAAGGGTAAACCAGTAAGATATTGAGCAAAATATTTTAAAGGCTTGTTTAATTTTAACTCCATTTAGTTAGCAAATTTAAATTAATTTGCTAACTAAATTTTTATTAAAGGAAAATTAAACGATTAATTCATTTAAATTTTTTTTTATTTTTAGACTTATTTTTATGATAATGAAAAAATAATTATTAAAAAAAAATTGTTTCAGTACTATCTTAGGTGTAAAAATTGGTAATGATTTGCTAAACACCACGAGGTGGTCCGATCCCAGTCAGTATATGTATCATGCAAATCTTTCGTATTCTGTGAAGCCTTGGCCCAGATTAGATGCGACGTCTTTTTTCAAATGAAAGTAAAGAGCGATATTGAAACTTAAAACGAACAGAAACTATTCCATAAATGAGGGGGAGGGGCTGCCTATTAGAGAATAATATCCATCCCTCCCCCTAAACTTTTTTTCTATATATACCTGAAGGTTCACAGAGAGTTAAAAGAATTTGGCATAAAACGCACTTTTTGGGGCTTTAAGCACCCCACGCCCACCTGCATAAATATCCACTGACTTTGAAAAGGCTTTGAAATTATCGCGTATTAAACTTTATTTCGTATGGAGTACGTGCTTGCTTAGGGACAAGTGCGCCACCACTTGGCATTACTGGGTTTGAAACTGGGAAGCTTAATATAAATGTTTTAAGTAGTTTTAAATCGATTGCCTATTTCAGCATTTTCACTCGAAATACTTATAGCCCTCTTAGAGGCTAAATAGCTGTTGTACGCCAAAAAATGGCAGAATTCGCTCAAATTTGCTGTCGCAAATATTTTTTCTACTTAAAACGGATACTACAACTTTCAATTTCGGTTTGATTGAACCTTCTTCCGATATCTAGTATCATTGCTTGGAGACTATCATTCCTGGGAAAGAAAACAAATAAGCTAATAAATACGCATCCACTGATCACCCTTTTTGGTAAATATACAAAACTTTGCGTTTTTGTAGTCAGGGTTTTGTAACCTTTGCAATTGAGCTCTTTGGTATGTTGAATTTGACGGTCTAATTTTCATCAAGATTGTTCGTGTTTTTTGGGGGTGCCTACCCCCTTTTTCAAAAATCGGGCAATTTTCCTTAGGCTCGTAATTTTTGGTTGGTAACCACAAACTTAATGAATTTCTTATATTTTGAGTCATCATAAAAGACGATTCTTTTGGCGTATTTATCTTTATCAGAACTCATTTTCTTAGAATTTTACTTAGAACTAATCTTAGTTCTAAGTATCCTGGAAAAAAAAAACAAGTAAAAAAAACAAGTAAAAAAAACAAGTTTGAATAAAACATCCAAGATTCCGGGATAGCTTGCGTCCTCGGAAAACATTTTCTTAGAACTAATAGCACGAGTGGCTCCTTACCAACAGTTCCAGGAGCTGTTGCAAGTCCCAAACAAGTCCTAAAATGGTGCTATGTTGACTTCGTCGGACCTTGTTACGACTGTGTTTTCAGTCTGAATCATGAACGCTGGCAGGCTGTTGGCTATTTCAACCTTGGTAAAACAATGGCTTTGGTAGCATTTGTCCCCTCCTCCAAGGAACTTCCTGGCAGCGCTCCTGGTCTGGATCCTTTCCTCAAATATGGAAATCCACCCGTATTGTCAACGTTCTCAAACTAGGTGGTGATTCAATAAAGATAGACTAGATAGGGCCTGTTAGTCTTTTCTTCCGCACTGAGAAAATCTACCAGTAAAACAACCTTACGGGAACGATCTTTGTTTACTTGTTATTCGAGAAATAGCGTAATATACTGTCTTTTTATTTCTTAAATGGATTTCAATGTTCATAGGTTTGTTGACAAAACAAAGAAACAACTAAATCTCACGTGCTTAAAAACATTTCAATTCATTCATGGTTGTCGAGAACCACAATACTTACATTTTTAAACAGGAATACTCAGAGTGATCTGCACTCGAAATCTACGACACGATCTTACCTGTCATCAATCGATAAAGTTAACTCTCCTACTACTAGCCCCAGGGCTACTCATTTATTAAATGATGCAAGAGAGTTCCTACCTCTCAGTTCTTCTGGGGTAAGGTTCCATGTCATTGCACATGTTATATTAGGGGCAAGACCTGATCGCACGGTCGGGGTGACGGGTACGTGCAGGTTCGAAGATGATCGGGTATGCTGATTATGCTAGTCATAGATCGAAATAATGTCTTAAATGAAGATGGCTGTTCACCAGCTAAAAATTTAAACACAAAAGTTAAGCAGGATAGTTGATGCAGTGACTCCCATTTTTCAAACAGTTCGTGGTAACGAACTATGAGCAAGGAGCGACCCGGCTCAATAGTAACCGAAACTCTAAAAAACCGAATTTTTCTACCAATAGATATTTCAAAAAAAAAACTTTTTATGCTGATTTCAAATATATAAGTTTCATCAAGTTTAGTCTTACCTATCAAAGGTCACGAGCCTGAGAAAATTTGCCTGATTTTTAAAAAAAAGAAGAAAAACACCCCCTAAAGGCCATTGAATCTTAACGAAAAATCACACCATCAAATTCAGCGTATCAGAGAACCCTACTGTGGAGGTTTCAAGCTCCTGTCTGTAAAAATGTGGAATTTTATATATTTTACCAGAAGAACGATCACGCATGCGTGTTTATTTGTATGTTTTTTTATTTTGTTTTTTTTTCCAAGAGTGATTGTATTGATCCAGTTGTCCTAAAATATCGGGAAAGGGCTCGTTTGAACGAAAGTTATAAAAGTTCTAAGTGCCCTTTTTAAGTGACTATCGTAGGGCAACTAGGCCCCCTCCCATGCCCCTTTTTTCTCAAAATCGTTAGATCAAAATTTTGAGATTGCCATTTTGTTCAGCATAATTGAAAGACGGAATAACTACGCTTTTGGAAACATCATGACCCTCCACAGCCCCTAGAGAAAGGTCTTTAAGTTACAAAATTTGCCCATTGCTTACATATAGTATTTGCTATTGGGAAGTATGCATACATTTTTTGGGGCAGGGAAGGGGAAATTTTTTACAGGTGGGATATTCCACGGGGATCATTTTCCATGGGAAGGGAAATTTCCAGGGAGCTAATTTTTCTGGGGAAATTTTACACTGTGGGAATTTTCCAGAATTCCTATACGAAATTCTTCTTATATCTTGCTTTCTCTTTGCCGACTCAATTTTACGCGTGGAGATGTTAAGGGTAGCCTATTTGTCCGGAGTAAATTTTCACCAAGATTGAATTGTATAGTGAATTAATCCGTGGGGAGGAGGGATTTTTCCGTGGAGGTGTATACAGATTTCCTGGCATTATTTAAAAAACGATCAGATATTAAATAACAAGTAAAAAAAAACAAGTAAAAATAAACAAGTTTAAATAAAAAATCCAAGATTCCGGGATAGTTTCAGCCGGTGTGCGTGTAACTGAACCCCCGTGTAACTGAACCCCAAGCAACTGAACCCCTGTAACTGAACCCCCGTGTAACTGAACCCCACTATAGCCAAACCACCTTGCCACTGAACCTCCGTATAACCGAACCACCGTGCAACTGAACCCCCGTGCAACTGAGCCCTCGTGCAACTGAACCCCCGTGCAACTGAACCCTCGTGCTACTGAACTCTCATGCAACTGAACCCCCCTTTAACTGAACCCTCGTGCAACTCAACTCCCGTGCAACTCAACCCCATTTAACTAAACCCCCGTATAACTGAACCCCCATGCAACTGAACCCTCGTGCAACTCAACCACCGTACTTACATTGGGTAAATCCCAAAAGGGTTATGAACCATAGTTATTTAACTATGGTATAGTTATTTAACCTTTAAATTGTTTTAAATAAAATGACCGTCCCAAAATTTAGATCTGATGTATTTGGGGGGGGGAAATAAGGTGGGGTGGAAGCCCTCCGATCACTTTTAACTCTGCAAAAGTACACTGGAAACTTTGATTTCCAATCGAATGAGCCCCTCCCCCCAAAGTTCATACAAATTTTTTTCTACAAAAACCTTATGTGTTAGCAATGAGCAACTAGTTTAACTTACAGCCCTTGCCCTAGATGCTGCTGCTGGGGTTGTTAACCCCAAAGGCATGGTTATTTGATCTTCAGACTATTTTGAACAAAATGTTTTTTTTTATTTCGATCGGATGTATTTGGGGGGGGGGGGGTGTCGGTTAAGAGGGAAAGGCTGATTTTCCTGTGATTACCTTTGATTCTTCGAAATTTAAATTGAACTTTCAATTTCCAATCGAATGAGCCTCCTTCGAAGTTTTTACGATCATCCCTTCTATAAAAACCTTAAATTTTAACAGTTGGTAACTTGCAATAACATACAGATTGCTGATACAGGTGTATCAGCATTTTTTTTTTTGGAACAGATTAGGGTATCAATATGAAACTTCTTGGGCATCTACCTGCTACTACTGCTATTAATACTGCTACTACTACTACTAATTCAACACTATTATTACTTCTACTGCTCCTACGACCTCTGCTACTATTAAACTAGCACTATTAAGGCTACGCATATCAAGTTGAAAATTTTACAGAATGAGGTATTTGAGGTGGAACTTGAACTAAATCAAAAGACACTATGTGCATGCAGATTTTCAAAATGGCATATCTCAAAAAGGGATTTGTGTATTAAGTTGGAACTTTCAGATAGTGCTTAAATGGAAAGTCGGTTCACCAAAAGGAAATATGAGCACGCTCAGGCCTGTATTTACCACTAGGTCCCTAGGCCCGGACCTAGAAGCGCATAATGCTAGCGGGAGCAATAAATTATCACTGAGTAATTTTTTCCTGACAAAACCTGGACTGATGTGATTTATCGTCGCCAGGTCCACTATGCCGCCACGCTGCCTATTCACAGAAAATTGACTTTAAAACAACACAGGATTTTCATGGTCACTTATAAACCGGCAGATGTCTCCCAAGAATGGTAGCTGAGAGTTCGGTATTACCCCTCTCTTTCATCACTTTTCGCTCATCAGTTGTGTTCTGTTAACACACAGTTACATGGTTACATGGTTTCACACAGTTACAGTTACATGGGGGTTCAGTTACACGGGGGTTTAGATAAATGGGGTTGAGTTGCACGGGGGGTGAGTTGCATGAGGGTTCAGTATCACGAGCGTTCAGTTGCACGGGGGTTCAGTTGCACGGGGTTTTGGTAATACGGGGGTTCAGTTACAATGGATATTACTACTTGGATATAATGCAGAAAAAAAACAGCTTTCATCAAGGAGTTTGCAAAACTCCCTGGAATTTGCATCAAGAGGTATCCCCAGGTATTTTGTAAGGCGTTTTTCTGGTTGACTGATAATACCTAGATATTTGGATACCACATATCTTCGAAAACAATAAAACGCAAGATTTTTCATCATTGGTAGCGAGTCAATTAGCATCCATCCAGATATACACCTCCTCTAGAACATCCCTCTGTTTGGACATGAGTGTTACCTTATCCCTTTCACAGCAGCCAAGCATGGTTAGCAAAGTGGCGTAGAGAATCATTCTATGAAAGCATTCTAGATGATGTTGTGGTCGGTAACCACCTAGTAAAGGCTGGGGCAAGGTCCTAATGAATTTCTTGCTGACATTGTGCTGATAGTGGTATTGGGAATAGCCTGGCGGCTTCTCTACGCCGCTTTGCTAACGAAGCAGCAGTAGATACTGTTGCTGATGTATATGCATAAAATTAAAGAACAAAGGCCCTATAAATACTTTTTTATCACTTCAAGAAGATTTAGGGATTGGGTAATGATTCTTGGATCGTTTCACTGAAGTAAAACCAAAGAAGTTTCTTATCTAACGGTTGAATCTCCACACCATCATATCCAATTAATTTGTAAAAAATGATATTTCATCAAAAATGATCACCAAGATATTTCATCGTCATCTTCATCCATTAGGAAATTAATTTCATCTGGAAATAATTCAGCAATCTTTCTTCGCGCATCTACCTCGATCAAATCCAATTCTCCTGCACTGTACTTATGTACTGTACACTGTACAGTACTTACCTGTACTAATTGATCCTGGGGGGGGGTATATTGGGGTAACAGGCAAGTTATCCAAAATAAATGGGGAATTATGGAGGGATTTTGGCATTTCGAAGGGAGAGAACAGGGAATAACAGGGAAACGTATCCCTCCTTCTTACGTGCGTTGCCTACTCAGGTTGTTCAACCGGTTATATCGTACCTTATTTGGTACTTATGTATTATATCTTATACACGATAGAAGTCAAGTTTGGTTAATTTGTAATAAAATAAAATAAAATAGGATGAACATATAATAGTTTAGAAACAAATTTGGGCTATATATTTGCACATCAGGGGGGTGGGGGTAAAACATAGCATATATTATGTGATTAAATACAGCGGTGTCGATAAGAAAAAATGGGGGGGGGGGGAGGGGTGAATAGTATTTTTCAAAATCTGGGGGGGGGGGGCAAATTTGTCATTTTTTTCATTTTTCCCATGAAAATACCCAAAAAGGACATTTTCAATGGACATGCTCTCCAAAAGAGGTATTTTTCAAAATATATAGGGGTGGGGCAAAATCTAGGGAGAATATACTCTCCCCGAAGGCTATACTCAGGGGGGGGGGGTTTAGGGGGGCTTGGACCCCCCCCCCGATTTTTTTACTCCTAAAAACGTAACAAAAATGGCTATAAAAAAAAAATTTTGATGCGTTTTTTGAGGTTTTTTTTGTGTAACCCCCCCCCCCGAAAAAAATCTTTGAGTGAAACCCCCTCCGAAAAAATCCTGGATACGGTCTTGCCCTCCCCTGTCCCTCTCCAATTGGAACCACCGATTAGCTCCCGATGAGCAAGCCTGTACATATTTCCAGTATATCGAATCCCAACTTGTAACCTCCAATATGCTCTGTATATAATTATTTCTGCAAAATATCGGTACTTGCATCGTAATAAGTCACTCTAATTGCATAAAATTGTTCCATTGTATGACAGGCTTGAAGCTCGAAAATTCACTGAGACACAAGTTGATATGTAACGTAATTTGCGAATATTATAATTTATTATTTCAGTATGTCTACATTCTCAGATTTATATATAGAACTGCAACCATATTCAGGCTTCTCCATAATGAGCAATGCGAAATGTTGCGAAAAACTGTCATTATAGAAAATAAGGGATAATAATAATAATACAACAGTCACAGGAACAGTCATTCTCTCTGGTAGCATTTTAAATGGTTGTTCTATCTAGATATTTTCAAGCCATAATTAAGTCCAGTTAGCAACAGCAAGGTTTGAGTTAGACCAGGTACGCATGAAGAACGAGCTCCTCTAATTCAGAAGGATTTTACAATTTTTCGTAACTAATATCAGACTATTCTCAGGACTTTATTTTCCTTTGAATTTGTGTCCCCTTTTCCTACAAAGAAAGACAATCCTGCGTGCTTGCTCGGATTTAACGCGTACCCAAAGGTGGCCTTCGGTCACTACCCGTCGCAATCCGATGACTTTGTGTTTTTTTTTTCATAATTGTATTTAATGTTTGCCTTTTTTTTATCAGTTTTTCCTAACTCTGAAAATCAACTCACTCCAGAACTTGCAATAATAGATATCAATATGTCCTTCGTCCGTCTTCATTTGTTAAACATATTCTTGTCCTTTGGGTTGGACATTCTTTCTTCTTCAAGGATACAAACACCATTAGCAACGTCACTGACCACTTGTCGTCGTTAACAGCAGCTGCGGGAGTGGCGTAAAGTGTAGGTGTGGAAAACTTTCAGTTTTACGTGATTGCTGCATGTGTCTTTGTCTTAGGTCAAACAAGCATCTATAAATATGCAAGCTATGATGCAGCTGACAATTGAGAACTGTTTCTTTGGTATAAAACCCGTGAAAGTACTTTCTGTAAATTAGCAAAAATTATTTCATCACGTCTTGATGAAATCCAATTTCCTGTGAGGCTTTATGTCCCACTTATTTTACGGTTTGACACGAAGAAGGGCTTGGTACACAAATTATAGAAAGTCCTTTCTGCAAATTAGTGAAAATATCTTACCCTTGTCTTGATTAAATCTATCCATTTGCGAAAGTTTATGTATCTCTTATTCTACGGTTTGATGCAAGAGCACTCACAAAGGAAGGCAATGGTCAGCTACCTCCCTGGAAGCCAAAAATAAGCTGTAAAAATCAAAAAGAATACCGCACTTTCGTGACCAAAACCTGTTTTCATTTTTTACACTTCCGTAAAACATTTCCGTCGGTATTCCCGTTTCGATAAATTCCTGGGAATAAGCTGGGGAATCCCTTCTGTAAGTATTATCCAGCATCTCTTCCCCCTTTGAAATTCTAGATAAATAGAGCATACTCCACTATCTTGATTGAAAATACAAAGCTTGAATATAGGGCAGAGATCGACTGGAGAAAGACCACCCGCCTTAGATTCAAGGCCAAGCTATGTTGTATTTTTCTATCACTGCTAAATACTAAACTTACCTTGCAGACACCCTCTGAGACCTAAGTGGTTGATGACTTGTTTGATTATGTGAATGTGAAGGTGATTCAAGGTTTAATTCAGCCGGGATCACACTATTTTATTTGCCCAAGCTAGCTTAGTTTCACGAGACAAAGGTATTGTCCAGCACTACAGAGAGGCTGTTGAGATTTACAAATACCAACATTTAGGTCTAGCTTCGAACAGAGATACCGGTGATTTAAGAATAAATTACTCATACCTCGGTTTTCTCGAAAGAGAAGCTAATACTTTAGCAATCCCTGAAACAAACCTTGAATCACCTTCGCATTCACATAATCAAACGCGTCATCAACCACTTAGGTCTCAAAGGGTGTCTGCTGAAATGGAAGCTAAAGAAACATGGAAAGAAATAAGTTTTAGCTGGGCTGTAGATTGCCATGTAAATAGTAACCAACTGTATACAGACCGCGTTAAAAAAAAAAAAACTAAAAAAGGTGCGACGCGACTCTGCAAACTCAGATACTGTGAACCCGGGGAGCCTACGGTTTTACCAATTTCCACGTAATATTTTAATTTCACATACCAGGTGAGGCAAAAAGCACCTAGTCCTGTTGCAAAATCCTGATCAAGAAGAACACATGTAGTTCAAAATGTCCTTAAAGGTGATCAGTCTACCAAAGACAGCTCAGTCGTTCGGATGTTCCAATATTATTACATATTCTTTTTGCAAAGAAAGACGGCTATTTCTCTAGTTGTTCTGGAAAAAACACTAACATGGTGCATGTAAATACAAAGGAATTTCATTCGTCAGGAGCTATTTCATCGCCCTTCCCTTCTTCCAAAGAAAGAAACGAGGATTATAGAGAAAAATATGGGGGATGTTTTAAAAGTCTAAGCGCATCTCGTGCGGGTACAGCAGATTCCTAGGCCACCTCCGAAAAACTCATATGGGACTGTGTCTCATTAGGTGCTTAAAAGAGTTCTTACAGGATGCAATAAATATTCAGTCTTGCCACCGGATATACTCGATGTCGGTATCGTGACTTGTATTCCATTTCACTTTTTTTTCTTTTTTTTTTTGACTTGCTAAGTTGCTTTAGAGCGTCCAATGACAGTGCATGAGTGAATAAATGGAGAAAGCATTATATTTCATTCATTTTGTTTCATCGACTAGGTCGTTCTTAAGGTTTGTTCGAAATGTAAAAAAAGAAATTTCGTCATCCGTGTTAAGTTTGTTTTTCTAACAAACCGTAAGAACAATTTACAAGAGCTTGGTTATGCATTAATATTACGAATAAACTAATTTTTCTCCTTTTATTGATTCATGCAGTCATTGTAAGGTCTATCGATACTTGGTAAATCAATGAAAAAGTTCTGTGCAACGAGTTTCAGCCACGAAACCTATATTAAATTTTCATCCCACGCTAGAAATGGGTTAACCTCAAGTTGTAGAACCCTACGAAGAGTCAATAGTTTACTCCCATTAGTATCAGCTTTAAGGTCCATTCAGAATTAGATTTTACTAGTACCGAATTATAGCTAGCAAATTTGAACTAATAGGATTTTTCATAAAACTTTCTGATTACCTGAAAATATCAGATTGGCTCAAATTAGCGCTAGCTAAATTTCGATATTAGTAAAATCTTAGGGTAAACAGGTCTTTAGCTACTTGTCAAGTCTGGGTTCTCCTTAGATGCGCCTATATAGAGTAGAATTTCAAATTTCAGAATTGGTTTTCATTTGCCTTCAAATTTTACTTTTAAACTATAAATCAAAAACATATTTTCATAAGCGACGAAAATTTAAACAGATCTCTCCCATCTTGAGCCGAACTGAAATATCCAACTTACATAACAATGGTTACACTTTACCATAATTTTAGATTTTACATTAGAATTTTAACTAAAAAAATCTTTCTCATGAACAGTTTCTCATTTGCATAATATTCATTGCATTCCATTGAATATGCGACTGGTATTTTCAAATGAAAGTTTGTCTGAACTATGGAACGAATCATGAGCAAAAAACGACCAAAGTTGAAAGGGTTTTACTTTGTATCTAACTTGAGACATAGACGGAAAAGAGTGGCGAATAGGTTTTTAATCTATGTAGTCTCGTTGTTTTTGTGTTCATTAGACTGTTCTATAATCTTGGCTATGTTGCGTGAGCGCTCTTTCAAAATAAGGGGTTCGTGACTCAGGAGATAATATAGAAAAGGGGAGTTTAAATTGGATGTAATCATAATTGCTCGCATGTACATATGCAAAAGAGGGATCGGAAAGTTGAAAAGAAACGGATTATGAAAAGGAACCTATTTCGAAGTTTGTATGGTATTTTGTGGGGGATACAAGTATGAATGGGGAGCCAGAAGTTTGGAGGAGGGTGACACCCTTCCTGCCTCTGTGTAGGTGAAAGACCCATTATATCTATTTTACGAGTGTTTTCTTAATTATGTTAATAGCGCCCAACCGCCCTTAACCTTGAACTTTGGAAATAAGATACCTATTAAATGGATCTTCAAAACAGGGTAATGTTCCTTGGAATGTCCCTTAATAAGGACCCCATGGTGTTCCATCGGGCCTTGGGAAGTGGATGCCTTAAACGGGTATATAAGCCCCCTCCCTCTCCATACATGTCTGACCTAGTATCCACTTTTTAATTGCCTGGACGTAGGTCGATTGATAGTATCCGACGGACAATAAATCTGGAATCTTGCAAATCAGACTTGAAGATACCAATTGAACGAATTATTGTAAACAGAACGAAACAGACTGATCTCCAAGCCAGACCAAAATCACGTCTGTTTGTAAATTGAATTAAAAAAAACATGTTTTTTCAGCTGAAAGTAAGGAGCAAATTAAAAATTAAAACGAATAGAAATTATTACGTATATCAGGGGGTTCGCCCCCTAGTCAATATCTCGCTCTTTACGCTAAAGCTCGAATTTTGTTCGAATCACAAATCCCTGAATCACAAAGGTCGTTTAATTAGAATAGATAGCTCCTTTGAAAGTACTAAAAAAAACCTTAGCGTAAAGAGGGAGGTATTGACTAGGGAGCGAACCCCCTCATGTATGTAATCATTTCTGTTCGCTATAAGTTTTAATGTTCCTCCTTACTTTCAGTTGAAAAAACTTGTTTTTGTTATTTAATCTCTGATCGTTTTTTAAAATAATGCTGGGAAATCCGGCACCCCCTTCATAGAAATGTTTCTTCTCCCAAGGAAACATCCTCCATGGAAAGATCCTCCAACGTAACACCCTCATCCTATACCCCCCCCCACTGGAAAAATCTCTTCTGAAAACGTCTGTATGCTTCCCAATAACCAATACTATATGTAAACAATGGGCAAAGCTCATAATTTGCAGCCCCTCCCCCGGGAACTGTGGGGGATTAAGTCATCCTCAAAGACATATTTATTAAATTTTCGACTATGCTTAACAAAATGGCTATCTGAAAATTTTGAGTCGGTGACTTTGGGAAAAAATGAGCGTGAGAAAGGGCCAAGTTGCCCTCCAATTTTTTTGGTCACTTAAAAAGGGCACTAGAACTTTTAATTTTCGTTTGAATGAGCCCTCTCACGATACTCTGGGACTACTGGATCGATACGATCACCCCTTGGAAAAAAAAACAAATAAACACGCATCCGTGATCTTTCTTCTGGCAATTTATACAAAATTCCACATTTTTGCAGATAGGAGCTTAAAACATTTACAGTTGGGTTTTCTGATACGCTGAATCTGATGGTGTAATTTTCATTGAGACTCTATCACGTTTTTGTGTTGTTTCCCCCTTTTTTCGAAAATATGGTAAATTGTCCCAGACTTGTATCATTTGATGGGTAAAACTAAATTTGATGAAACCAGCATGTTTAAAATCAGCATAAAAATTCAAATCTTTTGATTTGTGTATTAGTATCAAAATTCTGTTTTTTTAGAGTTTTGGTTACATTTGAGCCAGCTCGCTCCTTACTTACACTTCGTTACAACGAACTGTTTGAAAAAGCTAAGATTTACGAAAGATATCTGTTTTCCTTGATTTTAACGACACACTTGTTCTACAAAATTGGACAATTGGAATGACTAAAAATTGGTTTGGAAAGGCACTATTTTTTTCGTAAGCATTGTCTACTACTACTGTAGGTTAATGTTAATTCTTAAAAAAATTCTGAAAAAAGTGTTTTTAAAGAAAAGTAAAAACCCATATTAAACTTAAGACCAGCAGAGATAAAGTCCTATTGGTACTTGTGCATAATATGGTACCCACAAAAGAAATCAAGTTTGGTTAATGCTAATGAAATATAATAAAATAGGATGAATATATAATAGTTTAAAAACAAATTTGGGTTATATATTTGCACATTAGGGGAGGTGGAGGGTAAAGCAAAGCATATATTAAATTCGTAACCTAACCTAGGTACCTCCCCCCTAAACCCCAAAAAACAACAGTTTAAATATCGTAAACGCAATGAAAACTACGCTTTGCATTCCATTTCTCTATTGCAATTAATTGCAGATACCCGTTTGGCGGGTTTCGTCTCTCGTTTCCTTGATACAGCTATAGCGGTGTGTACCAGATAGTGCACAAGTACCGTCCTATTATATATCAATTATGTTATTCCTATTATTATATCAATAGAGTAGAATGACGCATAATGCCGTGGTTTTAAGTCCTATGTTGAACTTTATGCAAAGGCATGTGGATAAAAAGACGAATAAGGGTATCGTTATTTAGCAGTCGTTTTTCTACAAGGAAGCTCTGAAAGATGCAATTGATATATGCAAAACAGTCTTCGGCAAGGATATTGATCAGAGTCTTAGGGGTTTATAATCGGCTTCTGCATTTTTAGCGGTATTTTTTAACTTTTGGCAGAAAGGCTTCCAAATGAAATCCCGATCCCTCGTTTTGCGATTTCTAACCCAGCTGAAGTTCCCACCGTTCCTGAAGATGTTAGTACGATTGTTACCTCTCATCTGAATGACTGCTGAGCAATGCTAAGCTTTCTTGACGAAACCTCTGTATTTCCGAGATTAAAAAACCAGCTATCTATGTGGCCATCTATGCCTCGACCAGAAAAGACAGTTCCAGTTGTTCCGTCGAATCTGCCCGCAAGTTTGAGTGCTAATTCTACCAAGCAAAGGGAGTTCTAGGTCAAAATTGGACATGCAGATAAAATAGACAGAATCGAATAACGAAGAGACAGACTGTCTGTGCATATGAAAGACGAAACGCCTTTAAATGTTGAGCCGCGGAGGCGGCTCAAGGTGAGCAAAATATCCATAGCAAGGCACTGCGTTCAGAACACCTAGAGATAATTTACGTTGTCAAAGATTACGACGGCCATTCCCGGTCTAGGTAGTGGTGTTTCCCAAGCTAAGCGATTTGGAAATTCTTCAGTTGTGCAGCTCACGTTTGTTACCAAGCACGACTTGAATCAGGCCCTCAAGTTTAGTGTTAAAGTGGAATATACAAAGCCACTACTGTGCTACAAGTTCCACGGTTTTGGTCACAATGCAAGCCAGTGTTAAAACGACAGTAAATGCAGTAAGTGTGCTGGCGATCATAGCCACTCAGAGTGCACATCAGACGTGCTCAAATGTGCGAACTATGAAGATGACCATGCAAGCAACAGTTTTCAATGCCCGATTCTGAAAACGCTGACAACACTAGCTTTACTACTCAAAGCCAAGGTGCACTGGATAACTCAAATCGTCGTGCAGCTTGATAAATGGCGAAGTTCGTGTGTTTTGTCAGAACATAAACGGTGCAAGAGAAAAATTAGATATTCTTTAATAGTTTACAGTACATTCGATATAATCTGTGTAAATGAACATCTGCTAAACGAAGACAATAGTTCAAGACTCGTTACTTCCTCCGACCACCAGTTTTTTATCCGCCCAGCTTAAAGTACCTTGGGTCGACCTTCGGGTGGTCTAATGATAGCTGTTCGAAACAAGTACAATTCTAATCTGTTTGGCTCTAATGAAGTATATCTCGCGGTAGAATTTTGTGGTGTAGTAGTATTTTAGTGGATACTAAACAAGTACTGAATTTTCAATATTAGAAGGTAAAAAGATCCGTTGAAAAGAAAATTTTTATATTTTATTTCAAATAAAATTTTAAGAAATGTATAATTAAAAAGAAATATTGTGAAAAAGTGAGAAATAATAAAGACAGAGCCAAGCAATTTCAACAGTTGAGGAAAAATCTGGAAAGGATAAGAATTACTTGAATAAACTTTCGTGCAAAAGTTTTGTAAAGCTCAACTTAATTATAGGAATGGAATTTCTTTCAAATCCCTATTCGAATATCCAGAATATACCATTTAACTTAGGGTAGAAGTTGAATAATTTAGCCAATCAAATAGGAATCTGGGTATTATCATTTAAATCGCTGTTCTAATGCTAGTTTCAGTAAAACTTGAGAAGTAAAGAATGCCGAAAAAAAAAATTTCAACGTCAAAAATTTATGATGAAAATTATGGTTAGGGTTAAAACTATCTTATTTTCTATGTTTTTTATTTCTTTTGTTTAAAGATAAATATTTTATGTAAAAAATTGATTGGAAATATTGGTTTAAAATTTTTTTACAAAAATTGAAAACATGGTAAAAAAAATGCTAAAAATAACTTTGTGTTAAATTTCTGTGAAATAAAACTTCAATTAAACATAGTATTTTATAAACTTATAAAATATACTCTTAAAAACCGACGCGGGGTTCGCTATATACCTCATCAGTCAGAAAATAAAGTTGCAAATAATTTCATTGCTTAAAAATTTTCCTAAATTATTTTATGAGTAGCAAGTTTGATTCTGGGGTACTTCGGATCACAACATTTAGCCTACACACATAGAACTTATTGGTGGTCACTGCGACACTCCAGAAAATTACAGGATCTTTTGGAGCAAAAACATGTTTGGGAGGAGTGTGGGGCTGGTATATTTAATTTGAGTTAGTTGGATGATGTTCAGTTAAACGACAGGAAGTTATAATAGGAATAACAATATCAAATTTATTATATGCCAAGCGACGCCATACAACGAAAGCATTCATTAATACACAGCACAAAGTAAATAACATAAAAGGTAATTTTCTCCCGTCTTCCCTGCACTCCCCCCCCCCCAAAAAAAAGACACCTTTATTTCACCTGGTCAATAAAGTGCCAATGTTATCAAAATAAAACTCGTTTTTGCTATGAACCTGTCTTAAGTCTGTTTTCCAAAAACAGACCTTGATTTTCCAAGATTTTTCTTTTGGTTGGTTCATGATTACGAAGTTTTTAGGGCAGCACCTCGTTTTTGCCTGTGTTGCCATGAAATTAAACAGACAAAACTAATAAGGTAAATGACAACGTTTTTCATCCGTAAAAATTCAAACATTAGCAAACAGAAGGACATTTGTCCTTCTGTTTGATTTTAGTGCTTATATATAATGTTATGTTTAGTCTCCCACTCTCACAGGCCAAAGAGCCTTTTTAGGGGTCTAAAGTTCTGTAATTTTTTCGGTGTTTCTTTTAAAAAAAATTGATTGATTGATGACTCGCCTTCAAAGCAAAGCTACGCCTTTAAGCTGTTTTGTGTTTTTAGCTTATTTTCTTCTGATTTTTCACCTACACTTCTTTTGCTTAAATTTGGAGCCCGTTATTGCCAAAATTGCATATCTGCAAATGGAAGTTTTTAATTAAAAATTGAACTTTCGACTTTTCCTAATTTCTTAGAACATAGATAGCCATGTAAATATCCATGTTGGGTACGTAAATATCCATGTACCCAAATTAAACAGTGAAAATTACATAGGTGCACCATTTACATACCTGGTCGACTGTTCTTTTCACGATCCTCAGCAGAATCCTCGGGAACTCATGGGATTACTTCTTAAATGAGAAAGCTGCTGGCACTCTGCATTAATGTGGGCCACATCCTCAACCCCTAAACTCTGTCTGGGGTAAGAATAATCCATAGATATGCGCACAGTTGTACAAGAAATATTTAAACTGTGGCAGATAGTTACACCTAGTTAGTCACAGACAGATAGTTATAGGTACATAGTGTGGCAGGTAGTTACAGCAATACAGTCAGAGGCAGATAGTTACAGGTAGATAGTGTGACAGATAATGACAGATGATGTACAGCACATGGCTAGATTGTCGTAAATCAAAAGGCGATATGTTTTCCGACGTTTTTTTTTAAGGAGAACTGAAAAACTGGGATTTTTTTTTAATATTTAAGACCGGTTGTTGGTACACAGGAGGGTTTTTAGATAACCACGATCAATCTAAAGCTATTTTGGTAACAAAGTTCCATTTCCTATCTATTTGTGCGAGCAGCAAAAGAGTATATAACGCATTTTGGGAACCACAGAAAGTTTTTTTTATATTTTATTTCTTGACAATCAAATTAAATAGAAGTTAATAGACTGAAATAATCGATACAACTTTCATACTCTAAGGAGTGGGCTATAATTTTAAGTTTTGCAAGCACAATGCCTTTGTACTACCTAGCCAATTTATTGGCTGGGGACTTATCGGACATAATAGTCTCCATAATCATAATTTTGTAGATAAAATATATTCAGTTTTGTAGTCCTACGCTTAATTTCGTTAATAGTAGAATGAGATCCGAGCAAAATCGTTATTAGGATAGGGAATAATTTCATGGGCGTAGGCAGCATTAGGCAGCATATTGTCTAGGGGGGGGGGGCAGTTGATAGTGTGATGGAGTTTTATCAACTGCTTTTTCCAAACTATCTGCTTTTTCAGCCATATCTAATGTAAATTTAAAGGTCTAGGGGAGGGCAGCTGCCCCCCCTCACTACGCCCATGAATAATTTCGGCTTCGTCGCTGTGCTAATAACTACCATCGCTAGACCCTTAGAATTACAGTTTTGTTATTAAGGAAAAACACAGGGGGTCCGATGGGGGGGGTCATTAACTCCCCCTAGATTCTGACAAACATTTTATTTGGGTATTTTCATTTAAAAAATCGACAAAAACCAAAATTTGTACCCACCCTAGATTTAAAAAAAAAATTCCATCTAGATAAATAGAAAAATCTTTGTCTCCTTCCACCATATTTTCTTGAATTGCCCCGCATACAACGACCAAATATACGAATATAATTTAAATTGATGTAGATATTAGCCTAACTTATACATAATTTACTAAAGTCTTTGTATTCGTTTTGCAAAAGTAATCGCACCCTTAGTTCCTGCATGCTATGATTTGTGGAAGAAGTAAAATCGCAAATACCTTTGCCTCATCTTACAGAAGCTGAGTTTCAGTCCGTTTGCTGCTGTTAATTATTACTACGAAAAAGTAAGAAAATGTTTATTTACACTTTATAGCATATTAGCAATCAGATTCCTGATTCCTGAGTACGTTTGTTTTGCAGTGTTAGAAAATTTCAACGATTGCAAATTTGTTTTTCCGCAGAACGCAGCATTTGGGAGCTAGGGATTATTGAGGGATCTAGAGAGATTTTGTATAAATTTAAATCTATGGCTTGAACTATTTTTATTGCATAATCTTTTGTGGCTTGGATTTATTCTGTTTAACTTACAATCGATTTACTTTTCGTGGGTTTACGCGCTAAATTGGTTCCTACAGACCACATCCTCTAAAATCAAAAATAAGTTTTCCTCATACTTGGCGTTGATCTCAGTCATATATGAATTTTTTGAGGAGGGGGGGGGGGAGAAGCCAAAGAAGAAGGAACATTTATTAAAAAACATAACAAATTTAAAAACCTTAAATTTCGGAGATTTCAACCTAGAAAAAATGGTCCAGAATTTTTTTTTTTTATCCTTCTCCGAAGCACAATATTTGCTAACTACAGCTAAAAAAAAATCTTCTTTTGTTCTTGCAGGGATCGTTTTTTGATTGTCGATGGCCAAAAAGAGGAGTGGAAGTAGATGTGACGTACCAAATCGAATACATCCGCACTAGACACTGCATACCCCTTTATCTTGGGGTTGTTGCCTGGACTATTTTTCATGTAAGGGGTTTGTCACTTACGGCAAGATGTATGAAATGGATCTAGAGGGTAAAGTGTTATTTGATACTCGATTAGAGCTCATCTTTTTTAATCAAATTATTTTTCACAGATGCTGGATCAGATGCTATTTGCTGACATCATAATTTAAAAAAGAATTTGAGTTTTGAGACAGGAGGAACAAAAGATTAATGCTGTTGCATCATGTGTCATATGTAAATAAAAAAGAAGAAAAAACTTGCGTTTTTTTCCACGGTACCGACCCTGGTATCAAATGACGTAACTATTAATAATTTGTGGACCATCCAGAACCTTTAAGTTTGAACCATAAATGAATAGAGTTTCAATCCTTAAGAGGACACAAGGTTTTCTTGTGGGTGGGGGAATTTAGACTAAAATTTGTCTTCAGTTGGGTTGTTTTGACGGATCTCAAGGATAATTGATAGTGAATGATTATTACATTTCCAATTAGACGAAATCTAATTCATTTTGCAAAAATGTATACAATTTCGAAATCTTTTATTTTCAATCATAATTATAAATTACATAATGCATAATTATTACTAAAAAAATTTTACTCCTAAGATACTCAATTAAAGATTATTCAAGTAGAAGATACTTAAAATTTTGTTGTTTTTTTCACGGCTTTATGATTGTCAAAAAAATGTCTGAAAAAGGGCGAATTAGCCAGGCAACTTCAACAACGTCCACTCAGGAGAATCATGCACAACTTTGCCTTTGAAATTTTACCGTCCTGACCGTCCGTCCCATGAAAAAAGATTCTGGCTATTCTCATATTTCCCCTTTGAAGTTATAGGTTCGATAACGCTTAGCTTTCACCAAACGAAAAAAATCTCAGTCGCAAAAGGAATTTTACACTATTTTGCGAAATGCTACCATCTTAGCAAATTTTTGGTACTTACTTGTGCACTATCTGGTACCCACCACTATAACCGTATCAAGGAAACCAGACACGAAACCCGCCAAACGGGTATTTGCAATAGAGAAATGGAATGCAAAGCGTGGTTTCATTGCGTTTAAAATATTTAAACTGTTGTTTTTTGGGGTTTAGGGGGGGGAAGGTACCTAGGTTAGGTTACTTATTTAATATATGCTACGCTTTACCCCCCCCCCCACTTTTTGTGCACATATATAGCCCAAATTTGTTTCTAAACTATTAAATATTCATCCTATTTTTTTTATCAACATTAACCAAACTTGACTTCTTTTGTGGATACCATATTATGCACAAGTACCAAATTTTCATTGCAGTCACTTGTAATTTTTGAATGCGGTCAAGGTTAATTTTTCAGTTGTTATCGCAGACGGCTTGAGAATTCAAAATTCTTGTTTCTTTTCCAAGCATACCACATTGGATGTGAAAATCAGAGTTAAAAATTTAAGCTTGCAAATCACAATAACTGGAATCTTAGTTCTTTCATTTTTTTACATGTTCATTCTTCAAAGTATTTCCTCGTAATATCCTCAGCTAATATTTCTTAGTTTTTTGTCTAAGCATCCACGTGTAAGAATCTAGTACAGAAAGAATGAAACATTCCATGGTGGGTGGGGGGGGGGGTGAATCTAAAAATTTAAAAACACGAGACATGAGCGAAACTATAGGGAACAATTCGGGAGAAAAATATAAATCTTAATAGCTTGTGGGGGTATCGATCTAAAGCCTTTCTCCTTTCATCCAAACCTTTCTGATCTTTTTTCTACATATCCAAACATAGATATACAGAGGAATCTCCTCCAAAGGCAGTATGAGACATGCAAGTACACTTGAATTCATTTTGCAAGAGGGAGTTTTAAATTAAAGAAAAAAACTAGTTATACGAATACTAATTACGATTTCAAGGAAATATCGTAATAGTCCCGATATTTTGGGCGAGGCATGAGCATAAGGCCCCGTGCGTACAAAACTGATTTGAAGCAAGTCCCGCACGCGTCATTTTTTTTTTTTTTTTTTTTTTTTTTTTTTTTTTTTTTTTTTGAGGTTCAGGTTTTGAGAGGGAACCATCAAGATAGAAGGAGCAAGCGACAGAAAAACACGCTTCAAACAATCTTGTTTAGTAATTGCAGCAACTTGATTTTGACTTTAACTAATTATCTCAGTATTTCCTGCATTAGAAAAGACAAATTTGCTTAATTGTATTTATTTTGCCAAAAATGCGCACATATACACACATTACATAATAACGAGTATCAATCAATGCCTCCATTTTCACCGTGAAACAAAGCCACGATTTATGACTAATTAATAATTAAGAGCACTTTCATCCAAGATTTCTGAACTCGAATTTTGATTTTCGAAAGCCCTAAACTAATCTGGAAAAACTAATAAATCCCCTGCGCTTCATGGTAGTTTATCAGTTCCGATTATGTGAAGTTTATGGCATCAGTAAATTATTGTTCGTAACCCATGCCGTTAACGTAATTAATAAATAGTAACCAGAAGCTACTGAAATGCATTTATAACATGGTTGTATCCTGGATTTTTTTTTTTTGGTGGGGGGGGGCTTACAAAAAAACTTTATCTTTATAAAAAACATAAAATTTGTTTATATTCATTTTTGTCACGTTTTTACGAGTCGGACAAACATTTCGGGCGGTTCAACCCCTCCTCCTATATACGGCCTTGATTTATAGATAAATTATTCTAAGATGTAGAATATTTTAAGAGCTGAACTTCTAAATTACAACGCGCAAATCTCAATCTGTAGGCTATCTTTATTCTTCCCTTTTTATTTAGAAATCGTCACTTTTTGAGATAATTGCCAAAATGTTTGCTGAGCTGCTCTCAAGGGGGGGGGGGTCAGAAAAGTAATGTAGGTCTGAACATACCTTGTCTTAGTGATTCTTTATTTGGGAAAAGCTTAGCAAGTAGTTCTCGGCAATTATCTCAGAAATGTGAAAGTGTCATACGACCTTTAAGCGTCACAGTAACAACATTTTGTTAGAGGAATTGATCTTATGTATTATACAGCTTTCTTTAAATCAGTATAAAATCACTAACAAATAAAATTTGTCAAAGTGCCTAATCATCAGTGTCGTCAGTTGAGCGGAAGGGGGGCATTTGCCCCTTTATATTTCGAACAGTACCGGGTAATATCATAGAAAAATGCCTTTTTGTATTTTCATTGAAAAGACTGAAAAAATGATAAATTTCCCCGTTCATTAAATTTTGAAAAGTGTATTTTGCCCGTTCACCTAATCAGTAAGGGTCGACCCAGGCCACTCAGCCCTTCCCCAAGTGATGGATGGGGGAATGCCCAGTAATTAAAAATCTGGTCCTAAGCCACGCCTATATAGTTTTTATATCTCTTTCTGTATATCCAGAAGGATAAAATGAACCAAGATAAATCATTCATAGTAGTGACTGAATGTTTTATCCGAAATAAATTATGAGCAAAACCTTGGATTTTTTTTCATGATTTTTTTTTTTCATGTTAATCGTCGCCATTCCAAAAGACAAGTCTCACTTTTTTTAGACCTTTTCACTGAGGAACGTTTATGAGACGATTTATCATGCATCTAGGTAGAAAAGACATTTTTAAAGAAGTAATACAAAGTTTTACTGACTTAGACATAGAAAGGATGAGATAGACGGTATCATAAAATACTGATAGCCAAATCTTTTTTTAATGCTCCTTTTTGGCTTTGAAGAACAATGAATTTTTGTATTAAAATACAAAAAGAGGCTTCTACTTTGGTTAATAAAACCGAAATATTCACCGTCTTGGAAAGCCCTGAATCAGATCAGGAAAGATAAGATTTAGATCATCTACGTTTTACGCAGTTTTTTCCGTTGTTTCACCTACGTTGTACGCAGTTAGGCGATAATAAATTATCACGGCTATTAAAAAAGGTCAAAAGCGACGACATGGAATGTTAAATAAATAAGACTGTTTATCAGAATCGATTTCGTTGGATTATGTTTTTCATAAATCAAAAATTAGGCAATATCATTCCATACACAGAGAAATAGAAGTACTGCTTGCGAGAGGTCTTGTGACACAAAAACGTCCCACGCTTTTTACTGGCGTAACATTCAACACAGAAGAACCACCAGGTGAAATTTATAATTTTTCTGGCATTTGATGCTTTAAAACTAAGCATGTTTTAAAAAGCGGGGTCTATCCTTTAAAAGGTATCTCCAGCAATAAGACAGAAATGACTTGAAAAAATACATCACAGATATAAACAAATGAAATTAAATCATAGTTTTACCATCGAACTGTAGAAAAGTTATCTGTCTTTTTATCTTGTTTCATATATCCTTGCGTCCTATGTATCTAACAGTTTTTTAAACTGTGTTTGAACTTAAAAAATATTTTTCTGATGAATATTTATCCATTTGACCCATTGGTGTATTTAAAGACATAAATCTACTTCATAGGATCTGGTTTTCGTTCTTGGCAAAATTAAAAAAAAAAAACAAGTTTTTTAAACTGAAAGTAAGGAGCGACATTAAAACTTAAAACACA
Organism: Artemia sp. Qi Xiang Cuo; assembly: GCF_049724085.1. Taxonomy (NCBI): domain Eukaryota; kingdom Metazoa; phylum Arthropoda; class Branchiopoda; order Anostraca; family Artemiidae; genus Artemia; species Artemia sp. Qi Xiang Cuo. Next base: position 78,794,258 of record NC_142795.1, on the reverse strand, counting down.
CAGAAATTCTTCCGTATATGAAAGGGGCTGTCCCCTCCTCAACGCCTCGCTCTTTACGCCAAAGTTTGACTATGTCTCACAACTTTATTTTTTAAAACAATAAAAAACTTTAGCGTAAAGAGCGAGGCGTTGAGGAGGGGACCGCCCCGGGCATATACGGCAGAATTTCTGGTCGGTTTATGTTTTAATGTCGCTCCTTACTTTCAGTTTAAAAAACTTGTTTTTTTTTTTTAATTTCTGATTGTTTTTTAGTTAATGCAGCTTTTATTTGTATAAAAATTTTACTTTTCTTTTGCTAAATGGATGTCTTTACAAATTAACTTACGTAACTAACTTCTATATTCGTATATTTTTCTTCTGGCAAAAAATACAAAGTTGCAGATTTTTGCAGATATTAGCTTGAAACCTATGTAATAGGGTTTTCTGATACGCTGAATCTGTCGGTGTGATTTTCATTAAAATTCTTTCACTTGTAGGGGATGTTTCCCCCTCTTTTAAAAAATCGAGTAAATTTTCTCAGGCTCGTAGCCTTTGATGAGTAATACTAAACTTAATAAAATTTATATATTTAGGATCAGCATTATAAACGCATTCTTTTGATGCATTTATTGACATCAAAATTTCGTTTTTAAAAGTTTCGATTACTATTGAGCCGTATCACTTGTTTTTTTATTGTTTTTTTTATTACGTATATGTTATTACTTATATGAAGGGGTTCTCCCCTTAGTCATTACTACGCTCTTTACGTTAAAAGTTAAAAAAAAAATTTGATTAACAAACCCCTGAATCACAAAGGCCGTTTAATTAGAATAGATATCTCTTTTGAAAGCACTAAAAAAAAATGTAGCGTAAAGAGCGAGGTACTGACTTGAGGGAGAACCCCCTCACATATGTTATAATTTCTGTTCGTTTTAAGTTCTAATATTCCTTCTTACATTTCAGTTGAAAAAACTTGTTTTTTTTATTTAATTTCTGATCGTTTCTTAAATAATGCTCGGAAATCCGGCGCCCCCTTCATAGAAATGTCCTTTACCCCAAAGAAACATCCTCCACGGAAACATTCTCCAGAGTAACTCCCTCCTCTAGCCCCCCCCTCCAGAAAAAATCCTTCCTGAAAATGGTTGTATACTTCCCAATAACCAATAAATAATGCTGGCAAGTCCGGCACCCCCTTCATGGCAATTTCCCTTCCCCCATGAAAACTTCCTTCATGAACAGATCCTCCAACATAACCACCGACCCACCCTTCCCTCCCACTACCAGAAAAAAAACCTCCTGAAAACTTCTGTATACTTCCCAATAACCAATACTATATGTTAACATTGGGTAAAGTTCATAACTTTTAGCCCTCCCTCTGGGAACTTCGGGGATTAAGTCATCCTAAAAGACATATTTATCATATTTTCGACCATGCTGAACAAAATGGCTATCTCAAAATTTTGATCGGGTGACTTTGGGAAAAAAATAAGCGTGGGAGGGGGCCTAGTTGCCCTCCATTTTTTTTGGTCACTTAAAAAGGGCACTAAAACTTTTAATTTCCGTTCCAATGAGCCCGCCCACGATATTCTAGGACCACTGGGTCTAAACGATCACCCCTGGGAAAAAAAAAAAAAAAAAACAAACAAACAAACAAACAAACAAATAAACACGCATCCGTGATCTTTCTTCTGGCAAAAAATCTAAAATTCCACATTTTTATAGATAGGAGCTTGAAAACTCTACACTAGGGTACTTTTATACGCTGAATGTGATAGTGTAATTTTCATTAAGGTTCTATTACTTTTAGGGGGTCTTTCCCCCTTTTTTTGAAATTCAGCCAAATTTTCTCAGGCGCGTAACTTTTGATGGGTAGCACTAAACTTGATGAAAGTTATATATTTTAAATCAGCATTGAAATTTGATTCTTTTGATATATCTATTGGTATCAATAACCCGTTTTCTAGAGTTTCGGTTACCATTGAGCCGGGTCGCTCCTTACTTACAGTTCGTTACCACGAACTGTTTGATAGTTGTCCTCAAATCAAAACTTTTACTGTATTATTTCATAAATCATCGTGTCTTAACGAAAGGACATATGTAACTTTTTTCTAAGCCTTGGTGTAAAAGTAAGAAAGTTATCTCTGTGAGGCTTAATTTCAAACAGAAATGAAAGATTGCTGTTTCATACTTCCGTTTTAAAAAGTTTACTTGCATTCCCTTAGTATGGCCTATGTTCGTAACGCATTCTCTTTAGCCAATTACATTACCCCTTAAGAGTTTGTCAGAAAGTAAAGCCAATTAGCCCCACCCTTTTACTTGTTGTCGTCATGTCAAACATTAAAACTGTAAAAAGAGTGAAAAATTTTCGAGTCACAATATCAAACAGTTCGCGGTAACGAACTGTAAGTAAGGAGCGACCCGGCTCAATGGTAACCGAAACTGTAGAAAATGAAAATGACATCATCATATTCGGCGTATCAGAGAACCCAATTGCCAAGGTTTCAAGCTCCTATCTACAAAAAAGTGAAATTTTGCATTTTTTGCCAGAAGAAAGATCACGGATGCGTGTTTATTTTTTTTATTATTTTTTTTCCCCAGGGGTGATCGTATCGACCCAGTGGTCCTAGAATATCATGGAAGGGCTCATTCAAACGGAAATTAAAAGCTCTAGTGCCCTTCTTAAGTGACCAAAAAATGTAGGGCAACTAGGCCCCCTCCCACGCTCATTTTTTTCCAAAGTCACCCGATCAAAATTTTGAGATAACCATTTTGTTCAGCATGGTCGAAAATATGATAACTATGTCTTTTAGGATGACTTAATCCCCCGAAGTCCCCGGGGGGAGGGCTGAAAGTTATGAACGTTACCCAACGTTAGCAAATAGTATTGGTTATTGGGAAGTATACAGACATTTTCAGGTGGGATTTTTTCTGGTAGTGGGGGGGGGGCTGGGTCGGGGGTTGTGTGGGAGGATCTTTCCATGGAGGAAGTTTTCATGGGGGAAGGGACATTGCTATGAAGGGGGCGCCGGATTTCCCAGCATTATTTAAAAAAAAAGATCAGAAATTAAATATAAAAAACAAGTTTTTCAAATGAAAGCAAGGAGCAACATCAAAACTTAAAACGACAGAAAACATTACGTATGTGATTGGGTTCACCTCCTAGTCAATACCTCGCTCTTTAAGCCAAAGATTTTTTACTACTTTCATAAGAGCTATTTATTCTAATTAACGGCATTTGTGATTAAGGGGTCATTTTTAAAGAATTGTAACAAAATTCGAATTTTAGCTTGAAGAGCAAGGCATTGACTAGGGGGTGAACCCTCTAATATATGTATTAAAATATATAAATATAGAAGTTCGTTACGTAAGTTAATTCGTAAGTTACGTATATTTATTACTAATAAAAACATTCGTAAGTGAAATTAAACAAGTTTCGAGAAAGCAATTTAACCAAATAAAAGTAAAATTAATATTCAAATTTTGTTTTAATTATTCATGTACGGTGAGCCAAAATCAAAACCTGCATTAATTCAAAAACGTTCAAAAATTAAATAAAAGAACAAGTTTTTTTAACTGAAAGTTAGGAACAACGTTAAAACTTAAAACGAACAGAAATTATTCCGTATATGAAAGGGGCTGTCCCCTCCTCAACGTCTCGCTCTTTACGCTAAGGTTTCACTTTCTCACAAATCTATTTGTTTAAACAATAAAAAACTTTAGCGTAAAGAGCGAGGCGTTGAGGAGGGGACAGCCCCTTTCATATACGGAACAATTTCTATTCGTTTTAAGTTTTAACGTCGTTCCTTACTTTCAGTTAAAAAAAACCTGTTTTTTTATTTTTATTTTGTAAAGATCAGATTTTCTATTTCTCGGCGTTTATTTCCGTTAGCTAACAGTTCGCATTTATTAACAAATATCTACTTCAAAGGGGGGAGACGAGGCATGGTTGGGACAGAAATGTAAGGGAACTCCACCTTCTTGTAACCTTATTGGGTCGCCTATGCTCCTATCGAAAATTTTAAGCCAATAAAAGGAATGAAAAGATGTTGAGCCACCAGCAGATAATTTGCAAGAAGTCCCTCTATTTCTCATTCACTGGAAAATAATGATTTCGGAAAATGTTGAGAAACTATAATTTTATAATTCTAATTTTACAGCTCATAAATGAATGATTTTATGCACTTTTATATACTAAAATAAAGCAATGTTGTTCAGCTACATACTGCAATATTCACAGGTTGTTTGTTCACTTGAATCTTTTAATGAAACTCTATTCTTGTGAAAAGGGTAAGCACCTTATTTATGCTGTCCTGGAAGACAAATATAATGTCAGTAATGACTTTCTGCTTTGGTCACTACAAAATTACAGATTTAATCACATATGAATCTAATAAAAAGTCGACTTTCCCCGAAAAGGAAATTCCGATGGGACTAGTTCCCTGAAACATTATGTTCCTAAAAGCTAAAGTTTAGAGCCTAAAGAGTCTAACTCTAAGCCGAGTTCAGAAACCTTGAATCTATTAAAACAAATCACTAAATGAAAAAAAACGCGCAAAATTGAGCAAATTAAATTCAGGCCAATTTTGTTGAATATTATCTACAAGCAAAACAAAGAAAAGGAAAAACGAAACAGGTTCCTTTTTATCACATTTGTCACTATTCCTCACACTGAATAACTTACGAAGACATGAAACTTGGGATACATACGAAGGAATCGCTACAGCAGCCCCAACTTTACAAGGGAGTTCCTCGCTGAAAAACAAAGAAATAAATTTGAGACCAAATAAATGCAAAACATCTGGAAGTACCAAGGACATTAACACAAAACGTTTTTGTCCCCCGCCCTAGACCCATCTTAGGACTATTCATGGACTTAGATCAACATTTTCCAAATATCATTTCACAATCCTCAAGTTTTAAGGTGTATACACATTTGGCCAGTGTTGCCACATTGAACTGTGAAAATAAGTAAAATTAATGAAATTTTACAACGCTTTTTATCCGTAAAAATTCAAACATGGACAATCTGCTGATTCCCAAAGACAGCTGCACCTTCTTAAACTGTTTGGTGCTATGTGTTTTTATCGTATTTCTTGGGAGTATTGCTGACTTGGGAAATCTTTTTTGCTGACTTGGGAATTCCCAAGAGAGCCCTGTTTTAAATGGTCAGGTGTTATGTAATAAAGGATGACGCAATCTTATGTGACATGTTTCATCAGAACCCGTGGGGAGCCCCCGCATGTAACTGAGCACAGCGTACACGTGGGCGTTACACAATAACAGTAGAATGGGGGGTGTTACTCCGGAACGAACACCAAATATGGGCATAAAATACGGAACGAACTCCTTATATGGGCATAGAGTCATTAGGGAGAAAGATTACGTAATGGGGTCAATGACCTCTTTTTCCAAGATCGATTTATTTGTTGTTTCTATGTGTAATAACTCCGGGACGAAGGTTGCACATGCGCATTGAATTCTAACGGGAACAATGTTATTGATCTAGGACTCGAGAGGAAATGGATTTCTGAGAAATTGATTGCGTAATCAAAGTGTGTCAACAACAACAACATTGACCTTGACATTCGCTGAGAGCGTGCACTTACAACAACATCGACCTTGGAACACCTGTGCAGTCGACCTCAATTCACCTATCGTGAATCAATAATTCCCCTTAGAAACAACAAATTAATTTCCCCTTCTTGACAGATCAATCAATCAATGACATCATCTGTCAGACTTTAAAAATTTCCGCCTAGAAACATTTCTCCAGGAATAGATCCATATCATTAATGTCTTTGCCTCGGGAACAACTCTTTTGGTCGAACTCCAAAGGATATTAATAACCAACGGCCATGGAAACAATTAGGCAAGAAACATCTTAGCGATGAATTGTTTGAGCGCGCGAGAAGGTGTCCTATTAATTTGAAATGCGTTAGCACAGAGATGCCAATAACAAAGGAACACGCTGAATTTACGTTTAGTGATTATTTGGGCGAAACCGTTTTAGACAGGTTATGGAACTATTTCGGCGAAACAGATAGAGACATTTTAAAAGAAGATTTTTGAAGAGATTTTGGAGGAGGTTTTGAGTGTGGTCGTTATAATACACAAGTTTCATTTGAACAGTGTTGTGAGGTCCTCTAACCCAACCCCAAAGGGTTCCAATCCTCCTACCCCAACCCCGAAGGAAGCCCCCGGTCCTCAAAGCCCCCCAAACTCCCAAAGACCCTCCACCGGTCCCCCAAAGGCCCACCCAGACCCCCAAATGCCATCCCCAGGCCACAAATGTCCCCCAGGCTCCCAACTGTCCCCCCGGACACTCAAAGGCCCCCCAAGCTCCCAAAGGGCCACCGGCGCCCCAAAGGCCCACCCAGACCCCCA